>NC_052504.1:51148290-51273290 GCF_014356525.2 Nilaparvata lugens
TCTAAAGTGTGAGATAATGATTTTTCAGAGCGTTATTATATGGTTGCCTCTTAAATCTCCTACTCAATTTATCTCTTTGTCTAATAGCATCAATCAGGTCTGAGTTTATCCATGGCTTTCATTTTTTTCTTCTCGACCTCATCGTATTCATACTGGAATCTACTGAGTCATTTATAATTTGATGAAATTTACTAGAATAATATTATTTACCTCAAAACAGTCTTCTACCGAACCCCAATCCGCATTCTGGAGAGCCTGTGCTAATAGGCCTTTATTTACAATAGTATAGGTCTTAGCCGATTCAGCCGGTTTTTGTACTGGAAATGAAATATTAAGAGCTATAATGAAATGATCTGTTATTGCAGTATGCAACACGGCCGCCTTCATCTGATCCTGATCAGCGTATCTTACGAAAATGTGATCAATAAGAGAAATCGAGTCACCCTCAATATTCTAGTTGGCTTATTTATACACTGTACAAGACCAGCACCGACCAAACAGTTCAAGTAGCTGTTCGCGATTAGGTCATCTGAGAACAAATTCATATTAACATCTCCTACCAATTAACAGTTTTTATTAGAATAAGCATTTTGCAACTCTTCTAGAAATAAATTAATGTTACTATCGAATGTTCTATAAATTGCTAGGAGAGAAGAGGACTTGTTCAGTATCTGAAAATCCACCGTGAATCCATAAACATCTCCCAATGTTGTTTGATTAACGCTATAATGTATTGTGCTATTAATGTATATAATCACGCCATCATTTTGATTGCGCTGTTTATCAGTAGCTACCAAATCAAATCCATCTATTGGCCTTCCCACCGCCCCATCTTTAAGCCAGCATTCGGTCAATACTATTAAATCCAACCGTGTGTTCGAAGAATCTATATACACCAACAATAAAAATTCATCCAAATTTCTAGAAACACTCCTTATATTAATTAGTACATAATATCTTAAAGCTTAGATCCATCAAATCAAAGAAAGAAACAAATTCTTCTGAATGCACCAATTCTAAGCAATTAGGAAAATTTAAACTGTCAACGTCATCATTTGATACTAGCAGTCTAGCCACAGCTAGGAAAATATAAAAAATAGAGTGTGTAACAAATCAAATTCGGATGGGTGAATAAAAATCCCTACTTGAAAGAAATTTATAGGTCTAAGTGAAATAATAGGCTAATATCGCCAAATACGATAACGCTTTTAAAGATTAGATAATATCAGGCATCATGGCTAAATTTATAACGGCCGAATAGAAATGGAAATTATTTGCTACTTTTATAATATTATATAAAGTATTAAAAATTTGAGGTTAGGCGTAAAATATCTATTGATCGGCGACCCAATGATCGACTGAGTCGCATAACGTAGAATCTAGCCAGACACCTTGGCAGAAATTTATTGTAACTAAATGGTATGCAACTAGAGGAACCAAAAACCCACATGGCTAATTGTTATAATATGAGAAACAACCTATAATCTTTAGAAAATTACTTTGCATGTAAAAAATGTACTAAAAAACCCAGATAAAAATAATTTAATGTATTAAGGAAGTAGGAGGTTCGTAGGCGCATGTAGACCCTATACTGTGACAATTTGCATGCACCAATCAAATGGTAGCAATTGATGGGCGGTAATAGTGAGCCGATTCAAATATATTTGTATATATTTCTATAAATGATAAGAGTTTATGAATTATTGTTGTTCAGTTTATGTTTTGGATACGGCCCGAAGGCAGATAAATTATCAGAGGTATAACATAAGTAATAATTAAATAGATTGGCACGAACTATTTGAGCCTTGAATGGCGTAGTAACAAATTATTTAAATTTTATGTAAATTTGCAAGTCGGAAATGAAAATTGTAAAAAAGAAAGGAGAACTTGCCCACTTGCCTGCCAACCACTACCATGGAATGTCACCAAAAATTGTAGAGCGCAATATCTTACTGTACCTTTTTAATAACTTAAAGTTAAATCAAATTATTAATTTTTCATAAGACTTTGTGATGCTATAGTAAAGCAAAAGTCATTTAAATATTTTTAATCCTTTGGAAGAGACGACTTCGGCCACCAATAATCCAGGACTACCAGGAGTTTGGATCGCCATCGGCAACTTATAGAAAATCCAGCACGAGAGTGAATAATATTTGAAATAGTGATAGGGCGCCCTTAGTGCTTCGAATGAAATAAGAAATAAAAGCTAGCTCGTCGAAAAGGTTTTAAAAATTAAGAAATTAATAAAAATACTTGCGCAAGTTTTAAAATGGTATAAGAAATATTTTATTGAATAGTAACGAGTCAATTCATATATCAAAAGATACACCAATTAAAAGGGATACTAAGTTCTAAGCAAATGATACAAATGTTAACATGATCATTAATTTTATAATGTAATTTGTGGTAATATAATTTAGCTCTGGTTCATTAGATAAATTGATCTATCTATTTCCGTCAGGTGCCGAATCTTGCACCCTGAGATATATAATATATATTTATTGGAAACTATAGAAATTAATATATATTTAATTATTGATTTGTCAATTTATCATGCTCTGCTCTGGGAAGTTAATATAATAAAAAGTAGGATTATCCAAATCGACAAGCAACAGCAAGTTGATGTCGAAGCTGCATGCAGATAAATGCATTATGATCAATGAAGTGAAAGCACATGGTAAAGTTTCGTGCTATAGAACTAAAAAATAGTATTAATCTGTGATATTTTATTTGATTTCGTTTCTCGTGTTATCATATATTTTTGTTGCTGTATATATTTTTTCTTTGATCTAATTTCGAGATTATTTGTTAATATATGTATCAAATTTTTCATGGTGTACCATTCATTTTATTCCTCAATACTATAGGATATAAGTTATATTTATATACATATATTTTTATAAATTATCAGTATTATATTATTGCGAAAGCTCCTGTATGAGCCCATTAAGAATTTAGTAAGATTATATCCTAGAAAACCACGACCAGATTTTATAGTTATTAAGCTAACTCTCATGCTCTACCGATTGACGCCAAGCAAGAGGCTAAGCGTTATTCCACCAAAAGTAACGTGACAAGTGTAATTATTAATTTTACGATTATAAGTTGATATTGAAAAAGCAAATAAGTTGAGAGAGAATATAAACGATTATAACATGAGAAATAGATTATAAAAAAGAAGAGAATATAAGGAATATGAAATAATAATGAAATAATAATTAAGAAAAAAATATATATATAGGTCCAAAAAGTTACATATAGAATCCCCCGTGCGCAACCAACATTGTTATTCATCAAGGACTGGATTAATATAATGCTAAGAAGGAGTATTTTATAAACAAAAACTTCATTACTTACTGTATAATAATGCAACAATATAATTTTAGCCCCCCATACTACTCAATGATATGCTATTTCTCACACACTCATACTCGTCAGTCAACAGGCAAATATAATTTATTTAAACTGAGAAACCCAGTATTTAAAAATTAGCAAGAGAAGATCGAGATAACGGAATTCAGCTCTACCAACTTCAAAGATTAGCGGTTCAAAATAGAGTCAACAGTTTTCATTACCGATAAAAGGTTCAATAGGTACTATTTACTTGACAGAATAACAGTAGACACCTCTATCACACGAATCTAGCTTAACTAACGAATTGAATTCGTTTCTCCTAATCTACTGTATTCTAACGTACTATAATTCAAGTAAGCTTGGATGGGAGCAATGAACAATTATTTAAACTTCCTATTATACAGTAAATTGTAAATCAGACGCTCAATTGTCTCAGTAAACACTAGATTAAGATTTTAAAAAATAACATTACTGTTCATTTCTACGCTTTATGAGATCAAAACTTCATTCTTACTTACGCCGGCATCGTCCTTTTTCTCATTTTCAAGATTATGGAGATCCTCATTACATCTAACAATATGAATTGAACCGCCATCCTCCCATCTAACTTTTATTCGGCCTACACGGTCGATCCACACAAGACGGAAACTTCTCTCCCTTTGCACCTTCTTGACTTAACCGAACAGTCTACGTCTATCCGCCGCTAAGGACTTATTGATCTAAATTGGACTATTTCCCTGCAATTTTATATGCTGAGTTGAAAAGTCTCTACATTGTTTTCTGTTCTTAAGCAGTGCATCCCCACGACGAACAAAACGAACTATTATTCCAGGTGCGATGTTGTCCTTTCTTCTAGGGAGGCGATGACATGCATCAATCGACGTGCGGACCAGCTTCACGTTCAGCGCCTTCCCGATCTCCAGTATTCTGCCCTGGACATCCTCGTTGTTCATCTCCGGAGCTCCGAACACTCCAGGGGTGTTTCTTTGGCCACATTGCTCCTAATCGTTCTGTTTCAGTTCCAACTCCCGATGTTTGGTTCTCAGTTGCGAGTTTTCTTCCGTCAGGGCGGTTATTGATGCCCCCTGCTTCGCGATTTCCTTTGCATTTTCTTCCAGAGTTTTTCTGCAGGCAGCTATTTCAGCTCCGAGCTTATCCAGTCGCTTGTCTTTAATTTTTGTTATTAAAATATTAATTGTTCGATCGTCACTGGAGCACTACTACTCGTCGCTGAATTTGTGTTTGCCTTAACTGGGGTAGAGTCTGAATTGGCTCGTTGGAGACGTAAAGCTCTGGTACACTTCTTACATGACCAAACTTTCCGGTTCCTTGAAATACATCGAGATCGTTGTGGGTGAGCTCCACACAAGCACCATGGAACATACTGCTGCAAGCTATTTTCGATTTCGATGCACGATTAACCTGTTGTTTGCAGCTCTCGCAACTCATCTTGTAAGCTACCGTACGTAAAATCAACAATCGATCACAGTGAATTCACTTAAAGAGTAACCAGTCCTACTGTTTTAAATTCTTCGAATTTGCTGTTATACACAGAGATTCCGTAAAGATAGAACATTATTGTATTTCGGTTATAACTTGATTCAAGAAACAAAACGAGATAAGGCGCACAAATGATAAACAAACCTTCCACCTCGAATGCTCAACAATAACTGCGGTATCCTAGTGAATCCTTGTTGGTTCAACACGGTATTAGTAAGTTAATATAAATATTGATTGTAGATTTTACAGGTACAATCTTACATTTTATCGAATAATCATCAATAATATCTCGATTTAGCTGCAATGCTGTTTAGTTATACGCTCAAATCTTCTCTTACAATACCACAAGACGTTGACACTTTGAGCGTCCACTGATGTGGATCATATTGTTTTATAACTCTATCAAATTGCAC
This sequence comes from Nilaparvata lugens, assembly GCF_014356525.2. Classification (NCBI taxonomy): domain Eukaryota; kingdom Metazoa; phylum Arthropoda; class Insecta; order Hemiptera; family Delphacidae; genus Nilaparvata; species Nilaparvata lugens. The sequence goes on from NC_052504.1 coordinate 51,153,558, forward strand.
TAAGGAGCTCTTAAAGCACTTGGTTCATTTGTAACTCGACATAGAATACTTAGACAATGTCAGATGAAATTCTCAGCAGTTGTAAAGGATACTGTATTGAACTTCGATTGGAAATTTTGTGAACACATCCATACAGTCTCCGATGGTCAGCAAAACACCATAGATCAATTATCCCTCACCATAACTCAAAATAGATTCGATGACATAAATCGTCCATTAGGCACAACGCAAAGTTGCTATGCGGCAGGGACTGAAACAAAAACATTAAAAACTAAATTATGATCGAGCATGTTTATTTGGCCCATGTATGCGGCAAGAGGCTCAATAACTTGAATTAATTCCCGGGCTCTATTCTGGCGGCCCTGCCAAAGGCATACTTTCCAATGAAATTTCGCTCGAAATCGAAAATGTTCTTCTGCGTATCCAGTGTGTATGTGTGTGTCAGTGAGTGTTAGCTCGTTCATTAATTGGTGACCCATTCGAATTGCGGTACAGGGCTTTTATACGAGTGGAAAACTCCATTACACCGTACGATAGCTTTTTACATATTCGCATACGGCGCGGCCCGATCATTTGGTTTGATATATATTTTGGACACATCCTGTTTAAAATTCGATCGTTCACAGGCCACATTGCGAAAAACATAATTTCAATTGCCACAACTGTTTACTTTCCATCAACTAGAAATTGAACAGCTACATTTATACGTATGCAAATATTTACGGTAAACATTTGCGTGGTACCGCATGTCGGAATTCTCTTCTAATACAGATAGTGTTTTTAAACCTATGCTGTATGTAGCGTTTGATGAGAATGGAATATCACTATTCATTCTTCTAGAAATTACTCTTAATGTTTTGGAAAAATCCAATCATGAGAAGGCTGCCCCAATGAGTTCATCTCAGCGCAATGCTAATTAAGTGCGATCAAATAACTATTTAGGATGAAGATTATTATTATGTGTGATGTCTTGGTACACCGTAGCACCGTGAATGAATTCCACTGACTTATACTAGAATTGATTTTCAAATTCTAATACACCAGTTAGAATTGACATACATCAGTCCCTTCATAAGAATTGAGGTTTTCTCTAGAAAAAAATCTGGTGTGGTACACTCACACAACTTTCCTTGCTCATTGAACTGTAAGCCTCATTCTCAACGTATATTCTCTCACGAGAATACTTTAGGGAAATAACATAATGACGATTGGCGGCAACATATTTGAAACTACGATCAGACTACTGCGTATATATAATTGTTTTTTCGAATAATCATCAATAATATCTCGATTTAGCTGCAATGCGTTCAAATCTTCTCTTACAATACCACAAGACGTTGACACTTTGAGCGTCCACTGATGTGGATCATATTGTTTTATAACTCTATCAAATTGCACTAAGGAGCTCTTAAAGCACTTGGTTCATTTGTAACTCACATAGAATACTTAGACAATGTCAGATGAAATTCTCAGCAGTTGTAAAGGATACTGTATTGAACTTCGATTGGAAATTTTGTGAACACATCCATACAGTCTCCGATGGTCAGCAAAACACCATAGATCAATTATCCCTCACCATAACTCAAAATAGATTCGATGACATAAATCGTCCATTAGGCACAACGCAAAGTTGCTATGCGGCAGGGACTGAAACAAAAACATTAAAAACTAAATTATGATCGAGCATGTTTATTTGGCCCATGTATGCGGCAAGAGGCTCAATAACTTGAATTAATTCCCGGGCTCTATTCTGGCGGCCCTGCCAAAGGCATACTTTCCAATGAAATTTCGCTCGAAATCGAAAATGTTCTTCTGCGTATCCAGTGTGTATGTGTGTGTCAGTGAGTGTTAGCTCGTTCATTAATTGGTGACCCATTCGAATTGCGGTACAGGGCTTTTATACGAGTGGAAAACTCCATTACACCGTACGATAGCTTTTTACATATTCGCATACGGCGCGGCCCGATCATTTGGTTTGATATATATTTTGGACACATCCTGTTTAAAATTCGATCGTTCACAGGCCACATTGCGAAAAACATAATTTCAATTGCCACAACTGTTTACTTTCCATCAACTAGAAATTGAACAGCTACATTTATACGTATGCAAATATTTACGGTAAACATTTGCGTGGTACCGCATGTCGGAATTCTCTTCTAATACAGATAGTGTTTTTAAACCTATGCTGTATGTAGCGTTTGATGAGAATGGAATATCACTATTCATTCTTCTAGAAATTACTCTTAAATGTTTTGGAAAAATCCAATCATGAGAAGGCTGCCCCAATGAGTTCATCTCAGCGCAATGCTAATTAAGTGCGATCAAATAACTATTTAGGATGAAGATTATTATTATGTGTGATGTCTTGGTACACCGTAGCACCGTGAATGAATTCCACTGACTTATACTAGAATTGATTTTCAAATTCTAATACACCAGTTAGAATTGACATACATCAGTCCCTTCATAAGAATTGAGGTTTTCTCTAGAAAAAAATCTGGTGTGGTACACTCACACAACTTTCCTTGCTCATTGAACTGTAAGCCTCATTCTTAACGTATATTCTCTCACGAGAATACTTTAGGGAAATAACATAATGACGATTGGCGGCAACATATTTGAAACTACGATCAGACTACTGCGTATATATAATTGTTTTTTCTACTAATAGTACTAATGAGTACTTTTTTCTTTGTGTAAATTTTGAAGTTCGATTATTTTTTTAAAAGTCGTCAAAACAGCTGTTCTACACATGAAATATCGACTATTTTTGTGTTCTTTTTATAAACTGCTCTACCTACCTACCTCATGCACGAGAAGGAGGCTCCAAGGTCCATTTCTCAAAGGATGGGGTGGACCACCCATTTGTTTTTGAGGAAAAAGACTGATGCCAGTTGTTAGAGCTGATAAATAGCTATACAGGGTATGAATTTGAAAAAAATCGATAGAGTCATTTTTAAGAAAACCGTGAAAAACATGGTTTTTTTAGTAATTATCCGTCATTTTTTCCGCCATCTTGAATTGAATTTAATTGAATTCCTTATTGTCGGATCCTCATGGTACAATGACCTCAAGTTTAAAATTTCAAGTCAATCGGTTAATTAGGAATGGAGTTATCGTGTTCACAGACATACACACACACATACACACACACATACACACACACAGACCAACACCCAAAAATAATGTTTTTGGACTCAGGGGACCTTGAAACATATAGAAAACTTGAAATAAGAGTACCTTAATTTTTTTGGGAAAGCAATACTTTCTTTACCTATGGTAATAGGGCAAGAAAAGTAAAAATGAAACTGATATTATGTGCACACATTAGACAAACGCTATTCTATTACTCGAGTTCTATTTCATGAATATTATGAACATGAATTGTTGGTACAAACGAAAATAGCTAGTATAACAGCTCAAATAGTGATTCACGTATGTTGATTGGAAGTAACAGAAGAACTTCAGTAATAGCTTCTTAATAGTTATAAAAATTTGATATGATTTTCCAAAAAAACTGGTTAGATTGATATTGTGAGAGACCCTCAATTGTCTAAGAATACACGTTGGCGTTGATAGACGGTTTGTATGGAAATAAGAAATTATATTGAAATATGGAAATAAAATTCAATTGCACGATGGAGGATTATTATTTTAGGAAATGACAAAGTAGTTTCAGCGGCTAAATTTTGGAATAGTATTTGACTCTGCCTCAAGACACGAAAGAAGAAGAAGAAGAAGAAGAAGAAGAAGAAGAAGAAGAAGAAGAAGAAGAAGAAGAAGAAGAATAGACGGTTTGCACATAATTAGTCAAAACTACTATTAATTTTCCCTTCTATAGGAGAGGAATACCGATATACTGTGGATATTATATACATATATACTACAAACATTACTTCCTATAGAATGTATTTGTAACGATGTTGCTTGTGAATGTTGAAACTTCATTAACCTTGTAAGAATAGACAAGAACACTCACACCAGTATAAAGGCCGGTGCCTTTATACTGGTGTTAGTCAAAACTATTTCATTTATTACGAGTACGAATAAAGTGATATAGTACGAGATTAAGAATATAGTGATAGGACCTATGAGTACATACACGGAACCTAATTAGTGATCTGCCCCTGTTTTGTCAGGTGGTATTTGCAATAAAGCTAGAGCTACAATCTGACCGTACCTGTATTGTTTTCAAAACTGAGATTCGAAGGCAGCTTCACACTGCAGCCGGCAAACTTTATCGGCCCCATCGGGTTTGAGAAAAGCGCGGTTGTCGGAGCAGATTAGGTCGGTTGAACTTGGTTCAACAAGTTGCGGACGTTCCCCCGGGGCGAGCTTATTAGCGGATGGGGCGTTAAGTGGATCGAGCCCTTAAACAGAGCAGAGGCCTACTACTACTACCACTAGCCGGGAGCCCTGGCATGCAATAGAAGCAGCAGAAGCAGCAGCAGCAGCAGCAGCAGCAGCAGTTCCCCCAATCGACCACTGCGATTGGCCAAGCACCGCACCGCATCACACCGCAGGCACACATCCGACGTACACACGCAAGCACAACCCACGCTCCGATTTATGTCTGTGGTTCACTCTTCTCAATAGTCACTGCCATTGGGATTAGAATAATACGAAGCCAGTTGTTTGTGTGCCGACCGTTCCATCCATGTGGTACTCCAATAATAATCAATAAGTTTGAAGTGGACAAGTAGGGTAACGGTAGTTCCTCCAGTTAGTGGAGAGAAACTAACTAGATTTGAGAGCTATAAAGAATGGAGGGATAGGTTTTTATGGAGGAGTAGAGAAAGAAGAAGAAGAAGAAAAAGAAGAAGATGAAGATGAAGAAGAAGAGATCTCAAGTTAGCATTGAATAACTAGCTAGTTGTGAGTTGATAGTTTAGACGATGTAAATATGTTAGTAGTTGATAAGCTGTAGTATATTTCCTACCTATACCATGATAGCTATCTCTGTAATGAATTATCCATTCTACTGTATGGTGCGACCTAAGCAGCATTAAAGCATTTCTTGTTTCATTATGAACTGAAATGCATCCATTTTTGATTTTTCACGGTAATACAGACATGCAGTTTCAAAGGTATTGACAGCTTGTGTGATCACAGATTTGAGAGCTTTCAAGTAGAGTTTGAACTCATGAGTTTGAATTTATCTGAGATTAATACAAAGATAGAGATTACTATTTTGAACCCTCTCCAATAACATCAATGTTTTTCATCGAATCAATGCTGACAGTAAATTCATGAAATAACTGAAGATGAAGATAAGTTTATTGAAAGTGAGAGAAAACCTGTTTGTGAGTAACCAAAAATATTTATGTTTGGATTCAATGAGGTTCTGAAGCACTCAAAGGAAATAGGCTACCATTATGACGTTATGTTCTGTTACCTTCAAGTTGATGCATTGCTCACATTTGGAATCCACAGAAAAATTCCTGTTCCTCGGAAATTCATATCAGACAAATGAAAGAGGAACCTGATGTTTTCTTTCTCATTGTATGGTTGTTAATAGCTTGTTAATAATTTGTACTTTGAAAGCTTTTTCGAGCATTTGATTTTCGTCATGAGAAATTTCAATATAGTTTTTATTGTTCCTGTATAAAAAACTCTCATGTGTGTTGTGTGTGTGTGTGTGGTGTGTGTGTGTGTGGTGTGTGTGTGTGTGTGTGTGGTGTGTGTGTGTGTGGTGTGTGTGTGTGTGTTGTGTGTGTGTGTGTTGTGTGTGTGTGTGTGTGTGTGTGGTGTGGTGTGTGTGTGTGTGGTGTGTGTGTGTGTGTGGTGTGTGTGTGTGTGTGGTGTGGTGTGTGTGTGTGTGTTGTGTGTGTGTGTGTGTGTGGTGTGTGTGTGTGTGTTGTGTGTGTGTGTGTTGTGTGTGTGTGTGTGGTGTGTGTGTGTGTGTGGTGTGGTGTGTGTGTGTGTGTGTGTTGTGTGTGTGTGTGTGGTGTGTGTGTGTGTGTGGTGTGGTGTGTGTGTGTGTGTGTGTGTGTGGTGTGTGTGTGTGTGGTGTGTGTGTGTGTGTTGTGTGTGTGTGTGTGTTGTGTGTGTGTGTGTGTGTGTGGTGTGGTGTGTGTGTGTGTGTGTGTGGTGTGTGTGTGTGTGGTGTGTGTGTGTGTGGTGTGTGTGTGTGTGGTGTGGTGTGTGTGTGTGTGTGTGGTGTGTGTGTGTGTGGTGTGTGTGTGTGTGGTGTGTGTGTGTGTGGTGTGTGTGTGTGTGTTGTGTGTGTGTGTGTTGTGTGTGTGTGTGTGTGGTGTGGTGTGTGTGTGTGTGGTGTGTGTGTGTGTGTTGTGTGTGTGTGTGTGGTGTGGTGTGTGTGTGTGTGGTGTGTGTGTGTGTGGTGTGGTGTGTGTGTGTGTGTTGTGTGTGTGTGTGTGGTGTGTGTGTGTGTGGTGTGGTGTGTGTGTGTGTGTGGTGTGTGTGTGTGTGTGTGGTGTGTGTGTGTGTGTGTGTTGTGTGTGTGTGTGTGTGTGTGTGGTGTGTGTGTGTGTGGTGTGGTGTGTGTGTGTGTGTTGTGTGTGTGTGTGTGGTGTGTGTGTGTGTTGTGTGTGTGTGTGTGGTGTGTGTGTGTGTGTGTTGTGTGTGTGTGTGTTGTGTGTGTGTGTGTGTGTGTGTGTGTGTGTGTGTTGTGTGTGTGTGTGTGTGTGTGTGTGTGTGTGTGGTGTGTGTGTGTGTGTGTGTGGTGTGTGTGTGTGTGTGTGTGTGTGTGTGTGTGTGGTGTGTGTGTGTGTGGTGTGTGTGTGTGTGTGTGGTGTGTGTGTGTGTGTGTGTGTGTGTGTGTGTGTGGTGTGTGTGTGTGTGTGTGATTTTTTTTCCTTTCATATTATCCTTGAAATGCAAAATTTCCAAAAACCTTGTATATACTGTGGATATTATATACATATATACTACAAACATTACTTCCTATAGAATGTATTTGTAACGATGTTGCTTGTGAATGTTGAAACTTCATTAACCTTGTAAGAATAGACAAGAACACTAACACCAGTATAAAGGCCGGTGCCTTCATACTGGTGTTAGTCAAAACTATTTCATTTATTACGAGTACGAATAAAGTGATATAGTACGAGATTAAGAATATAGTGATAGGACCTATGAGTACATACACGGAACCTAATTAGTGATCTGCCCCTGTTTTGTCAGGTGGTATTTGCAATAAAGCTAGAGCTACAATCTGACCGTACCTGTATTGTTTTCAAAACTGAGATTCGAAGGCAGCTTCACACTGCAGCCGGCAAACTTTATCGGCCCCATCGGGTTTGAGAAAAGCGCGGTTGTCGGAGCAGATTAGGTCGGTTGAACTTGGTTCAACAAGTTGCGGACGTTCCCCCGGGGCGAGCTTATTAGCGGATGGGGCGTTAAGTGGATCGAGCCCTTAAACAGAGCAGAGGCCTACTACTACTACCACTAGCCGGGAGCCCTGGCATGCAATAGAAGCAGCAGAAGCAGCAGCAGCAGCAGCAGCAGCAGCAGTTCCCCCAATCGACCACTGCGATTGGCCAAGCACCGCACCGCATCACACCGCAGGCACACATCCGACGTACACACGCAAGCACAACCCACGCTCCGATTTATGTCTGTGGTTCACTCTTCTCAATAGTCACTGCCGTTGGGATTAGAATAATACGAAGCCAGTTGTTTGTGTGCCGACCGTTCCATCCATGTGGTACTCCAATAATAATCAATAAGTTTGAAGTGGACAAGTAGGGTAACGGTAGTTCCTCCAGTTAGTGGAGAGAAACTAACTAGATTTGAGAGCTATAAAGAATGGAGGGATAGGTTTTTATGGAGGAGTAGAGAAAGAAGAAGAAAAAGAAGAAGATGAAGAAGAAGAGGTGATCTCAAGTTAGCATTGAATAACTAGCTAGTTGTGAGTTGATAGTTTAGACGATGTAAATATGTTAGTAGTTGATAAGCTGTAGTATATTTCCTACCTATACCATGATATCTCTGTAATGAATTATCCATTCTACTGTATGGTGCGACCTAAGCAGCATTAAAGCATTTCTTGTTTCATTATGAACTGAAATGCATCCATTTTTGATTTTTCACGGTAATACAGACATGCAGTTTCAAAGGTAATGACAGCTTGTGTGATCACAGATTTGAGTGCTTTCAAGTAGAGTTTGAACTCATGAATTTGAATTTATCTGAGATTAATACAAAGATAGAGATAACTATATTGAACCCTCTCCAATAACATCAATGTTTTTCATCGAATCAATGCTGACAGTAAATTCATGAAATAACTGAAGATGAAGATGAGTTTATTGAAAGTGAGAGAAAAGCTGTCTGTGAGTAACCAAAAATATTTATGTTTGGATTCAATGAGGTTCTGAAGCACTCAAAGGAAGTAGGCTACCATTATGACGTTATGTTCTGTTACCTTCAAGTTGATGCATTGCTCACATTTGGAATCCACAGAAAAATTCTTGTTCCTCGGAAATTCATATCAGACAAATGAAAGCGGAACTTGATGTTTTCTTTCTCATTGTAGGGTTGTTAATAATTTGTACTTTGAAAGCTTTTTCGAGCATTTGATTTTCGTCATGAGAAATTTCAATATAGTTTTCATTGTTCCTGTATAAAAAACTCTCATAAAATAGAATGATATGAGAAAGTAACAGTATATCTCGATTGTTATGAATGATTTTTTTTACTAATTTGTGAAAAATAGCTCTTGTCTTCCACTTTGTCAACCTGGTGCGCTATATTCAACGGAGAGAAATTGAATATTGGAACAGTCCAGGATCAACAAAGATGAGAACTCGTTTGCCACGAACTCGCGAAGGAAACAAAAATAATGAAACGAGAATTCGGGGAAACAGTTGACGCTTTATTGTTAATTTCCACCAGTTTTCTTTGTTCGTTTTTCAGGTCGACAGGATTAGTCAGTTTGGAAGCTTTTTTAAGCACTCCAACGTTCATCAGATTTGCTGCTTATTCTACTAGTAGTTCTGTGAACAGTATGTGTGTGTGTGTGTGTGTGTGTGTGTGTGTGTGTGTGTGTGTGTATGAGTGTATGTACGTCTGTGTACATGATATATTATCTCATCTCCCAATTAACGGAATGACTTGAAATTTGGAACGTAAGGTCCTTACAATATAAGGATCCGACACGAACAATTTCGATCAAATGCGATTCAAGATGGCGACAAAAATGGCTAATATGTTGTCAAAAACAGGGTTTTTCGTGATTTCCTCGAAAACGGCTCCAACGATTTTGGTTGAAGTTATACCTAAAATAGTCATCGATAAGCTCTATCAACTGCCACAAATCCCATATCTGTAAAAATTTCAGGAGCTGCGCCCCATCTATGCAGAGTTTGATTCTAGATTACCGATTATCAGGTTCCAGATACAATTCAAACAAAAAAAAAAAAAAATCAAGTGGAAAAGATTGAGCATGAAAATCTCTACAATTAATTTTCAGTTACATTTTCACCTATGATTGAAAATAAGCTCGAAATTCGAGAAAATGTGATTATTTCATTTGCAAGCTGTTGATTCTATTAAATCATTCACTATGAAGAGATTGCAGACTTCGTGTATTTCCAGCGTTATTGTCCTGTCACCAGCTGGCTCAGATCTTTGAATAGTAGTAGACTTGAGATGCGCGGGAACACTAGCGTCAGGTGATCAATTTTCATAACGGCAAGGAAAGTTGTGTGAGTGCGCCACACCAGATTTTTTCCTTTCATATTATCCTTGAAATGCAAAATTTCCAAAAACCTTGTATATACGTCGACGCGCAATTAAAAAAGTAACATACCTGTTAAATTTCATGAAAATCTATTACCGCGTTTCGCCGTAAATGCGCAACATATAAACATACAAACATTCAAACATTTAAACATTCAAACATTCAAACATTCAAACATTCAACATTCAACATTCAAACATTCAAACATTCAACATTCAACATTCAAAATTCAAACATTCAACATTCAACATTCAATCATTCAAACATTCAAGCATTCAAAACATTCAAAATTCAAACATTCAAACATTCAAACATTCAAACATTCAAACATTCAAACATTCAAACATTCAAACATTCAAACATTCAAACATTCAAACATTCAACATTCAAACATTCAACATTCAAACATTCAAACATTCAAATATTCAAACATTCAAACATTCAAACATTCAAACATTCAAACATTCAAAATTCAAACATTCAAACATTCAAACATTCAAACATTCAAACATTCAAACATTCAAACATTCAAACATTCAAACATTCAAACATTCAAACATTCAAACATTCAAACATTCAAACAATCAAATATTTAATCAAGAAAAATGCCAAACCTTCGACTCGAATCTTAGACCTCACTTCGCTCGGTCAATAATGTTTATAATATTCTATCAATTAATTAGTTTTTGTTGTATTCTTATCGATATATGTTTGGTTGATTGCTCTAAAGAAGATGAATCATGAATAAATTTCTTGCCAAGAAATAAAGAATAGGTGAATCTAATTATCAGTCAAACAAAACCTGATGCTGTTAAGGAGTTTATTAACACGGCCATATCATCCAATTCATCAAATCTACTTCTCCCTCGTGATTACAAAACTGAAATTTTTTTTTTCATAACGAATCGCTACCAGAAAACACCTTGAACTGATTCATCACGATAAAACCAAATTCGCGGTTTGGTAAACAGTGAAACATTGCAGCACACCATCCTGTCACACAACAATCATTGGGGAAGCAGCATATTGTATTACTTACATAGGCCTACAGTATCGAGTATTTCAATTATAGACAGACAATTCAGCAGCTACTGTTGATTGCGCGCGAAAAATGAACGCTGAATCTAATCGCTGCGTTTAGAATGCTGACATCGCATTTTTGCCTTTTTTGACGCCGGGGCTCAGCATGATTTTGGATGGAGCTTTCCGATGACGAGAGTCCTGCTATAGTCATATTCAGTTTAAACTGTCAGCATCCCTATTAGAGAACATCAATGCTGTACACCTAATCAATGCTGACAATATGGAGTGGATCTCACTATAGCTGCCTATCTGTGTCACCTGATGAATATTAATGCAATAATCTGTGAGAGCTCAGCCAGACAGGCGTCTCCTCCATGTCCACCATCATCATCATCATCATCATTACTCTCTCACTCAAAAAATCTCACTATGGAATAGGCTGTCCTTCTTCATTCTCCCTCTAGCTCATGATTCTTTCACTCTCATTACATTTGCTTTGCATTGCTGCTACTTTTCAAGGCTACTTTTGAAAATTCCCTTCAGCTTACAACTTCATCAACTTTCAACTTGCAGTAATTAGGTTCGCTTACTTTTCTCCTCTTTTATTCTATCTCTTCACCAAATCTATTGTTACTTAGCGGATTGATAGTGTGATTTATCTGTCCATCATTCTTCATGGAAAATGGTTTTTTCAAATTGTTAAGAAGTAAAGAATGTTATCTGAATTCTATGGTAATATTGGTTGAAAATGTTATTAGTTTTCGTTGAATGGTTTAACTTTCCATCGACTACTTCTGACATAAATTTACCTATGTGTCATTACTTTGCTCTATTCTTTCCCATTTAACAAAAATTGTTTTAGACAACGAATCTCTGTCTTCACAATTACCTATTTCTAATTTCATTCTAATCACATCATAATACATCCTATCAATAACATTCTACTTCACATTCCTATATTGAAAAATCTGGTGTGGTACACTCACACAACTTTCCTTGCTCATTGATCTATAAGCCTCATTAACGAGGATAATATTAGGGAATAACATTATGCCGATTGGCGGCTAAATAATTAAAACTACGATTATACTGTGATTGTGTTCAGAGTACATTTTCCTTAATTTGAATAATGAAATTTGAGGATTTTTAAAAGTTGTGAAAACAGCTGTTTTAAAAATAAAATATCGACATGTGTGTTCTTTTGAATAAACTGCTTTACCTACCTACCTCACGCACGAGAAGAAGGTTACAAAGTAAATTTCTCAAGGATGAGGTGGAACCCCTGTTAATTTCTCAAGGAGGAGACTCATGCTAGTTGATAGAGCTGATATATAACTATACAGAGTATGAAATTGAAAAAATCGGTCATTTTTGAGAAAATCGTGATAGAAATTTAACAAAATTCATTCTTCTCAGGAATATTACGGAGCTCCTGCAATTTTCTAAGAAATGAGACTCATGTCAGTTGATAGGGCTTATAAATAGCTATCTAGGGTATAAATTTGAAGAAAATCGTTAGAGCCGTTTTCGAGAAAACCGTGAAAAACATGGTTTTTTAGTAATTATCCTCCATTTTTCTCAAGAATATTACGGAGCTCCTGCAATTTTCCCAGAAATGAGACTCATGTCAGTTGATGGAGCTTTCAAATAGCTATCTATGGTATAAATTTGAAGAAAATCGTTAGAGCAGTTTTCGAGAAAACCGTGAAAACTTGTGGAACTCATGGTATAAGGACCTTAAAAGTTTAAAATTTCAAGTCAATCGGTTAATTAGAAATGGAGTTATCGTGTTCACAGACATACACACATACACACACACACACACACACACACACACACACACACACACACACACACACACACACACACAGACCAACACCCAAAAATCATGTTTTTGGACTCAGGGGACCTTGAAACGTATAGAAAACTTGAAATTGGGGTACCTTAATTTTTTTTTGGAAAGCAATCCTTTCCTTACCTATGGTAGTAGGGCAAGGAAAGTAAAAATATGGAAGTATTTCAAATTTTCCAAACAACAAAGACATCAAAATTCAAATGAAAAACCATTTTCCTCTCCAATTTCTACAAAAAATATTGTTGTGGATGTCTCCACTTGAATTTTTTTGTCTACTCCCTGCTTCCGCTACATCTTCTCTTGTAATCTTTTGTTCTACTCACTTTCCCTTTCCTACCTTGAAGCGACTTCCACTCTGTATTCAGTTACACACGCTTTACCACTCTGTCATCGCGAGAGTGAGCACTGAGCATTCTTCTACCTCCCTCACTACGCCCTCTAGCCGCCTCACGGCTTCAAAGAGAGACATCATAGCCTCAAAAAGGGTGAGGGGGCGGCTGACAGACAACCCTTCATAATCACCGCCAAATTAATATGCAGTCTTCCTCTCGTATCCCTTGAGCACTCGTAAGCTTTCTCTCTAATGAATGCTTCTTGCCACCGACTACAGTAAGATTCACTTTGAATTGTCATCATTCTCCATAAATAGCATCGACAATTTCCATTAGACTGATGCTGACAGTAAATACGGATTGCACTACAGAAGTTATCCACCACTAGGAGCTCCAATTACCGAAAGACAAGAGGGGCGTGCATTTCGTGGATAACACACTCATAAAACTCGATGCAATTGGAATATTCATCAAACAAACTACACATGCTTAGTGCAAACAGCGGAGTTGGCGTGGTACTTGCAAATATTAATCACCATCCACTGTTTGTGATAAGTGGAGCTACTACCGAAATCATTTAGCAAGATCTCTTGCACAGTTACATACCGTGACTCTTGAATACCTGTCATTTATCGCGCCAGAAATACACATATTGTGATGGATACAATACATTCGTATTGAGCTCAGACGTCTAGGAATTATTTTGGATTATTGAAGATGATGATCATCCAGACATACTGAATTATTGGAAGCTATAGATCTTAACTCATAAAAAAGGATGTATTTTTATTGTCATTCTTTCTATTTGTGTTGGAAAAAATGAATCGAACTCACAGATGAATACAGAATAATTTTGTGTTTTATTTTTATTGATACATGTTATGTTTATATTGGAAGCGACAGATATAATTTATTACATGATAATGGATAACTGATGGGAACCTGACAAGCTTCGTTGAGGTGTTGATCTGTTAATCTGTGGAGATGAGAAATAAATGAGGTAAATCTAGGAGTTTGTACTAGCATAGAGAAAATATAAGCTTAAACGTAAGCGATAACTTCTTGTTTGTCTCTGGTACTATACAACCGATACTAATGTCTGCCGTACTCTAACAAGATACGAGGGGCAAGATAGGCAACCACCCAAACAAGCTTGCTTCATGCTTTATTGTATAGGTTCACTATCGCATACCTACAGACACGTAAGCGATTTAACAAGAGGAAAGCAGAGAAGGTAAGTTACTGGTGCCTAGTGTTTTCATTCCGTCAATTCCTACCGATTCCCATGAATCAAACTTCTGTATGAAAAGGAATTGATGGAAATTGACGAAATGACAAGCAATGGCAGTAATAACTTCCTATCTCTACATTTACTGCTGGTAAGCATCACAATAGTAAAGAGTAAGTATAGGATGAACTGGTATTGTCTTCTACTTTATGCCGTTCGTTACAACATAGTTCCAGTATACTTAAGGCTGTGCAAAGGCTAAATATAAACTTTTTACTGGTGATATTTTTAAAAGTTTTTCGATTCGAATATTCGGTTTTTCAAGCTATCAAAATGTAAAAGTTTTCTCAGGAAAACATTTTTTTCCGATCATTACTTTTTGAGATATGAGCGCCCAAAGTTTAAATTTCTGGGACAGAACGTTTCGAATTCGATAGGAGGTTAATCAATGAGATTCAGAGGATAAATTCTCCATGATTGAATAAAACAAAGAAAAAATCGAAAATATACATTTTTGAGAAAATTATTCAATCTACTAAAAATAGCTCTTAGTTGAGTTACTTTCGGTTAATTGGATAACTTTCTCAAAAATTGATAGATTTTTTTTGTTTTATTTAATCAAAAATACGATGCATAATTTATTTATCCTCTGAATCTCATTGATTAATCTCCTACCGAATTTGAAATGTTCTGTCCCAAAAATTTAAGCGCTCAAAAGAATGTTCACCTAGGAAAACCTTTTCATTTTGATAGCTTGATGATATTCAAACCTAAAAACTTCAAAACATATCACCAGTGGGAAGTCTAATTTTAGCCCTTGCACAGCCTTAAGTCTTGTGATTGTTTTGTACTTGAATGTACTTTGCTTCTCAAGAGTTCTTTTCCTTATGAAACAAGCCCCAGATTTACTAATAAGTAAATTTTTGATAAGATCATATTCAAATATTCCCAATTAGTGGATTGCAAATGATACCTTGTTATGAAGTTTATTAAGGTCCATTCCATCCATTGATTATGAGATTCTCTTTTTATCGTACCCCCTTAATAAGCTATCCACTCTGAGATAGACTCGTATTCGACAACCAAAAACGTACAGGCTGTCTTCAGAGAAAATTTTACAAAAAATATCTCATTGAAACAAAGGATTGCAGAAGCTGATGGACAACAATTCCCTGATATTGTGGAGTATAAGGCAACAGCTGCTGGTTACAGTGAAACTGAGAGAGCGCTGAGAGAAAGCATTCAGCCCGCATCATGAAAAAGACATTTAGCCAGCAATGTTATCTGGAAAGTGGTTGTAGCCTTCAGTGTCATCTCATCAAACAGCTAAACAGCTTGTTGTTAGCACTATGCTGGCAACGCAAGTGCTTTCAACGTAACTTGAAGGCCTCAAATATATTATTCGTAATGTTGTTGAGTATCATTCTCTGACTATGGAGGGGAAACAAATTTCTCTATAAGTTATATAGCTGGAAGGAATAAGTGGTGAATGTGTTAATTCTATTCTTGATCCATTCAGCTCATTCCTCCATTAATTGATTACACGATAATTAGAAATAATACCATCATTAACGGTTGATAGGATGTGCTGAACCCATAAGTGCTCTTCTAGATTAGGATGAACAGCAGTAGTTCGTTATAAAAAGTAGATGCTTTTCAACTTCTATACAATACAATATAGTATATAATACAATACAATATATTGAAATTAGGAAATCTGGATTCAGTTGAATCAAAGACTAAATATGAATAGATTTTTGCTCTGGATGATCACTGCAAACTTGAAAGATAGGCCTTTCTATTGATTATGAGATTCTCTTTTTATCGTACCCCCTTAATAAGCTATCCACTTGTGCCAGGCACTGTCTTTAATTCAGGCCTTTTCCCAAGTTATAATAGTAAATTTAATACGCAATAGACTAGAGCCATTATTGTAAGTGAGTTAGCGAAATAAATTATTTTCTCTCTCTATTATGAACGGCCATGACTTCGAGTTTCCCATGATAGATATTTAAAAATTGTGGCTCCGAGTCGTCGAGGAATGTAGATTATGGAATTATCTCTAAAACTTAGCCTTCTTGTCGCGACATAAAATGCGATAAGTTGGAAAACAGCAAGCATTGAAATTATAACAAACTACCGATTTTGCAGTTACTATTTGGTCCAAAGGCTGTAGAAAACACGCGACGATTGGTCAAATTGATTCCATTCGCCCAATAGGAGACCTGTTTCTAAATACAGTAGTGGGGATTCCCCAGCCGCGCAAGACCAGATTACGTTTCGGAGGACACTTTGCTAGAAGCACTACGAGAGTAAAGATGTAGTCATTATGTTTCGCCCTTTTTGGGCAAGTTTATAAGTTTATTTTATTAGTTAATGTAGGAGCTAGTTTTATTTTTATTAAAGTTTAAATTTTCTAGTAGTGCCATGTCCTGAAAGGTTTAATTGTGTTTCTTCATCATGTACGAATAATTGTTTCTTCAAATAACCGCTAAGGTACGTAAACTAAGGTTAAAATATAATTTAGGGAAATTAATTAAGTGAAACTTCAATCAAAAGATTTTATCAACAAAGCCTGTTATTTTTCAAGTTAATAATATTGATTGAGAATAATCCTTTTGATTTTATTAGTGATGGAAGATACTTATATTTTTTTTTTCTACAGAAGTATAGAAAGTTTTCAGTTACGTTACATTTGAGTTATTGTTCCTGGAGATATATTATCGTAGAGTATTGCTGAAAGTCAGGAAGATAGCCTTTAAATTGAAATGAAACTTTTAAGAATTGTTCATATTGAGTTTATGACATTTTTTAATTTATATTTTTCAGACTCTGTTTTCTTATGTCATTAAGGCTTTTGAATGATTTAGTAAATTTTTTATGATAGAAATCTTAATAGATGAAGAAGAAAGTTTTTCTTCTCCAGGAAATTAATATTAATGAATGTTCAAATTTTAATACAATTTAAATTATTTTCTATGTGTCTACTAATTTTATTTAATTAAAGGTGAATCTTATAAGGCAAACGTTATCTTTCCTTAAAGTGAAATTTTCAATATTTTTTTCTTTTATTGTGTTATAAAGTGTCTTGTTTTATTAGGTGATAAATTCATAATTTCAGTTGATACTAGTTTTTGGACTTGTATTTGTAGGTAAATCAAATCATAAACTCTGGAATGTTCATTTTTAATTAAGGTTCTGAGCAGTTTTGGGCGAATGCCCGTTATTTACACTTGGATTGCGTCCTATAGTTCATAAATAATAAATAAAATAAATGTTGGCTAGCGCACAAGTTTCCAACAATACTAGCCGAGCTACTATATGAAAAATTATATTTGATTTTGCAAACCAAACGAAAAATATCATAAAAGTTAACATCATAATTAATGAAGTATTCATTTTTCTAAAAGCATTATATTAATTTATTACGAGTGTTTTCATAAAGTTGCATTGTAGATTAATGACACTCTGGCAAGTAAATTTGTTTTAAATCTGTTAAATTTTGAGAAGGAATCAGAACGTCAAGATAAAATCTAAATTAAATAACAGAATAAACTCCTGTTTTAGCTTTTGATGAATTGTAGGAAGAGTTAGAAATTAATGCTGTAATACATTTATTTACAGCGGTTCATGTGTGTCCCCAAACCAACTTCTTGTACTACCACCCCTTTGGTTCCGCAACTTTATGTAAAACCGCTTCAAGACACCCGTTCAGACGACAGGTCTAGGGACGTAAGAGGACGTCGCCGTCAAGCCAAATTCAACCGGTAAAAGCTCACCGCCAAAAACAAGGTACTGTAACCCCGACGATAAAGCAACGTACAAACCAACGAAAGTGCAGTGTAGTGAAACAAAGGTTCATTCGAGAATGTCAATAAAAAGTGGGGATTCAAAATTATTATGAAATGGGTTATATGGGTTACTATCGACGAAATTTGGGTTCAACGGGTTTTTTTCTTTCTTGAGTAATTTCATGTTGAAATTGATTGGTTATTTTATGACTGATCTTGTTTGGTTTTGTGACGTATTGCTATCTAAACGGGGATAGTAATGCGCCCCCGAATCAGATGAAGAATGTCAACAAAGTAACATGATATTGTTGTTTCTGTTGTTCGATTTTAGCTGCCAATGTTTATTGAAACTGTTTGTATTTTTCTATTATTTCAAATTGTAGTGTTATTCTATAGTATAAACCTATTAAATCAGGCATGGCAAGATTAATTGAAGTTTTCTTGACTCTAGCCCGTTCACCTGCATGAATTAGGTATAGACTCAGGTATTTTCTAGATGTGTCGGCCTATTTCTAAATTCTAAATTTTATTCAAAATTATCTTCTTTGGCACACAACTGCGCCACTCTGCTGTCTAGAGATATTTAAATCTCTGGAATTCAAATTTTCTAAAAAATTAAATTTTTCATAACTTACTCTAATAATACTAGATCAATTTTTCTGAGTCTATACTTAATAATTCATTCTGTGAACGTGTTAACTGTCAATATTTTGGGTTTGGAGTTGAATGAATAATTTATTGTTGCTACTCCAATTTTTCTGAAGTTTAAATAATTGTAGATGAAATAGGAATGTTATTCAGTTCAGTAAATCCATTAAAATGAAAATCTTTTGAAGTGCTTAAAGATAAAGTCAGGTATCATTGAAGCTTAAGTTGAAAGTATTCTGAAACTTCATATTGAAATTGATCATTGATATTGAAAGGTTTAACGTTAGAATAAAAATTAGTAGAAGAAACTAGCATAGGTGAAAAAAACTGATTCTAAGTGCTGAATAAATTTTTTGTATTCTGTAATTCCGTGAATGATGATAGAAATTATTGTAATGTCAACGTACGTATTCTGGTCTCACGTCTGGTAGTTGAATATCATTATAGTAGTAGTGAAAGTGAATATTGAGATTTTAAAGGTCAACCCAAGTAAATTAGGAAAATTCGGAAATTATTATGGGAGAATGTTTGAGGAAAATAGGAATTTTTTTGATAAGTTTAGGTAGATCGAAGGTAATCAGAGAATAAATAGGAAACTGTTTTATTAGTTATTGTTGATATGTAGTTTTGAAAAGTTGATGAGTAGTTTTGGCCTTGAGATGTTTAAACTAAATAATTAGATATTGTAGATTAAAGTTGAAACGATGATCAAATCCTTGGGAATTTGTATAAAAATAAGTTGATTGAGATGAGGTTGTTAAGTCCCTTTATCAGTAATGTTTATTCTCGAAAAGGTGAATCAGTTTTATTATTGGAAATATTTTTTTAGGTGTGATTTTTGCGGTAGGCATGCGTAGTGATAGTGTAAAGATCCGTTGTGTTAGTGACGTTTCCTGTAGACTGTGGGGAATTTTTTTTGTTGTTTAGTTGAGACTCAAGATTTAGAGGAGGACAAGGGGATGTCCTGCCTGTGTGTGTTGTTGTTGAATTTAGGTAATCGGCGCGAGTGTAGGTCCGTGTCCAGAGAGAACGGAGCACTGCCCGAAAGTTGTCCATGTAACAAATCAAGGAATTTAGCTGTGACTAACCTTGCAAATTTGTACGGTGGAATTGTATAATTTTAGCGAAAGGCACCGAAGATGGTGTGAGCTAAGATTTTTTTTGTATCTAGTAAACGGTCTGGTTCATTCGAGAGTTATGGGGCTCGTCAGTAGAATAACGTAAACCGAAATCTAGAATATTTAGTGAGTCTTCGTAGTGATTGTAAGGAAAACAATCAGCTTAATGCAGTTTAGGGAAGCCCAATCAAAAGGTTCGTTAATGTTTGGTAGGAAAGTCAGCCGCAAAAACACAAGTAATAATTAGTAAAAAAAGGGGTATTATTGAGTTTAAAGTTGCTTAGAAATTTGGTATGGTAACGAAAATTGAAAGTTTTAGACAATGAATATTTAAAGTGATTAGTTAAGGTATACAAATAAAATAACAGAGAAACTTTTTCGAGTACCTAGGTAATGTTAAAATGGTTATCAGTGAAAGTAGAAATAAATATTGGAACAGTACTGAACGGGTTAAATTAAAATAAAATTAACTGTGAAATTCTTCTAGTTGAATTTGAAATGAAAATGGAAAATCTCTTGAGTTAAGCATGAGTTTAAATTATTCTGTAGTTGAGAGTTGAAAGGTTGATTAAAAATTTAATTGGGGATATGAAAGTAGAAATATGTAGGAAAATTCGTGTCAAAAAGGAAATAGAATTTTTGTTGGGAAAATTAAATTGAGGTAATTAACAGTAGTAGGACCCTTTAGAGATAAGTAGTCAAAAAGTATTAATAAATAAAAAAAAAAAATAGGAAAATCTTTAATGAAATGATACATTTTTTAATGATGAATAATAAAATTGCAGTCAAGTTTTCCATGTGAATAAGTTGGGATGCTTTGAGATCTAGTTAAATATGAAGTTTATTGTTGAGAAATAATTATGTGAGGCTCCAGTAAGGTTAGAAATGTCAGTGAACTTGGGAATCAGTAATAGTATAATAGTAGCCTATGTATGTGTTAATGTATTGGTAAATTCCATAATTTTGCTATTAAGAAGTCAAGCATTAGCAGTCCCAAGCTAGTTGATCGAGTTGAATTTTCATATTATTAAATCATGCCCTTCCAGTGTTTAGAGAAAATGTCACGTACTTTGAGATAAATAATAATATGATCAATGTCGAGTCAATTTATCTAGTTGAAGTTGTAGGCAGTGAGAAAATGACAATACTCGAGTGACAAGCGAGATATAGTTTCACTCATTGTTTTGTTTTGACTAGCGTTCTGTCGTAGAAGTTTCCTACTGGAATATTATAATGAAAAGTGTTTTTCTCATGATTATGGAATGCAAAATCGCGCTTGTGTCATATAGCTCTCGCGTTGATCTAATAATGCAGTTCCAATCATTGTTATCTTTGAATCGTAGTCGATGTAGAATAGTATTGCCTACTGAATTGCTTTATATTGTTAAAAATATATTGCACTCTCAACTCTATAGTAATGATAGTTAGATTTCAATACATTCAGCTGAGTGAAAAAGTTTCATCCTTTACTATTATGATCAAACGTACTTCATATTTTACAACAGCAGAGTAACATAGAACCAATTAAAACTATGATGTCTTTTAAACGTTTTCCCTTGTTAGAGTTTGCCAAGAAAATAACCAGGGACTCAATAAAGTGATTGAAGTATTCAAGATTATTATACTCGGTCCGTCTTTAGTACCTACTTAAAAGGTGGACACGTCCATATTGTTTTGTCCTGACTCTTGCCACAGTTTTAAAGACTCTTGCCACAAATCTCAATTAGTTATACATTTTGCTGAATTTCGGAATGATTAAAGAGATTTCTTTTGAAGAGGGCCCGCTTCAAATTGGATCCTACTATCAATCCAGAAATTCGACTCTCCAAATCATACAGAATGCCTCTATGGTAACATATCCTGATTAGATTTCTTTTTGCGTGTTTCACACCGGAAGGAAGGGAGTGTGCCAGGCACTGTCTTTAATTCAGGCCTTTTCCCAAGTTATAATAGTAAATTTAATACGCAATAGACTAGAGCCATTATTGTAAGTGAGTTAGCGAAATAAATTATTTTCTCTCTCTATTATGAACGGCCATGACTTCGAGTTTCCCATGATAGATATTTAAAAATTGTGGCTCCGAGTCGTCGAGGAATGTAGATTATGGAATTATCTCTAAAACTTAGCCTTCTTGTCGCGACATAAAATGCGATAAGTTGGAAAACAGCAAGCATTGAAATTATAACAAACTACCGATTTTGCAGTTACTATTTGGTCCAAAGGCTGTAGAAGCCACGCGACGATTGGTCAAATTGATTCCATTCGCCCAATAGGAGACCTGTTTCTAAATACAGTAGTGGGGATTCCCCAGCCGCGCAAGACCAGATTACGTTTCGGAGGACACTTTGCTAGGAGCACTACGAGAGTAAAGATGTAGTCATTATGTTTCGCCCTTTTTGGGCAAGTTTATAAGTTTATTTTATTAGTTAATGTAGGAGCTAGTTTTATTTTTATTAAAGTTTAAATTTTCTAGTAGTGCCATGTCCTGAAAGGTTTAATTGTGTTTCTTCATCATGTACGAATAATTGTTTCTTCAAATAACCGCTAAGGTACGTAAACTAAGGTTAAAATATAATTTAGGGAAATTAATTAAGTGAAACTTCAATCAAAAGATTTTATCAACAAAGCCTGTTATTTTTCAAGTTAATAATATTGATTGAGAATAATCCTTTTGATTTTATTAGTGATGGAAGATACTTATATTTTTTTTTTCTACAGAAGTATAGAAGTTTTCAGTTACGTTACATTTGAGTTATTGTTCCTGGAGATATATTATCGTAGAGTATTGCTGAAAGTCAGGAAGATAGCCTTTAAATTGAAATGAAACTTTTAAGAATTGTTCATATTGAGTTTATGACATTTTTTAATTTATATTTTTCAGACTCTGTTTTCTTATGTCATTAAGGCTTTTGAATGATTTAGTAAATTTTTTATGATAGAAATCTTAATAGATGAAGAAGAAAGTTTTTCTTCTCCAGGAAATTAATATTAATGAATGTTCAAATTTTAATACAATTTAAATTATTTTCTATGTGTCTACTAATTTTATTTAATTAAAGGTGAATCTTATAAGGCAAACATTATCTTTCCTTAAAGTGAAATTTTCAATATTTTTTTCTTTTATTGTGTTATAAAGTGTCTTGTTTTATTAGGTGATAAATTCATAATTTCAGTTGATACTAGTTTTTGGACTTGTATTTGTAGGTAAATCAAATCATAAACTCTGGAATGTTCATTTTTAATTAAGGTTCTGAGCAGTTTTGGGCGAATGCCCGTTATTTACACTTGGATTGCGTCCTATAGTTCATAAATAATAAATAAAATAAATGTTGGCTAGCGCACAAGTTTCCAACAATACTAGCCGAGCTACTATATGAAAAATTATATTTGATTTTGCAAACCAAACGAAAAATATCATAAAAGTTAACATCATAATTAATGAAGTATTCATTTTTCTAAAAGCATTATATTAATTTATTACGAGTGTTTTCATAAAGTTGCATTGTAGATTAATGACACTCTGGCAAGTAAATTTGTTTTAAATCTGTTAAATTTTGAGAAGGAAATCAGAACGTCAAGATAAAATCTAAATTAAATAACAGAATAAACTCCTGTTTTAGCTTTTGATGAATTGTAGGAAGAGTTAGAAATTAATGCTGTAATACATTTATTTACAGCGGTTCATGTGTGTCCCCAAACCAACTTCTTGTACTACCACCCCTTTGGTTCCGCAACTTTATGTAACACCGCTTCAAGACACCCGTTCAGACGACAGGTCTAGGGACGTAAGAGGACGTCGCCGTCAAGCCAAATTCAACCGGTAAAAGCTCACCGCCAAAAACAAGGTACTGTAACCCCGACGATAAGCAACGTACAAACCAACGAAAGTGCAGTGTAGTGAAACAAAGGTTCATTCGAGAATGTCAATAAAAAGTGGGGATTCAAAATTATTATGAAATGGGTTATATGGGTTACTATCGACGAAATTTGGGTTCAACGGGTTTTTTTCTTTCTTGAGTAATTTCATGTTGAAATTGATTGGTTATTTTATGACTGATCTTGTTTGGTTTTGTGACGTATTGCTATCTAAACGGGGATAGTAATGCGCCCCCGAATCAGATGAAGAATGTCAACAAAGTAACATGATATTGTTGTTTCTGTTGTTCGATTTTAGCTGCCAATGTTTATTGAAACTGTTTGTATTTTTCTATTATTTCAAATTGTAGTGTTATTCTATAGTATAAACCTATTAAATCAGGCATGGCAAGATTAATTGAAGTTTTCTTGACTCTAGCCCGTTCACCTGCATGAATTAGGTATAGACTCAGGTATTTTCTAGATGTGCCGGCCTATTTCTAAATTCTAAATTTTATTCAAAATTATCTTCTTTGGCACACACTCTGAGATAGACTCGTATTCGACAACCAAAAACGTACAGGCTGTCTTTAGAGAAAATTTTACAAAAAATATCTCATTGAAACAAAGGATTGCAGAAACTGATGGACAACAATTCCCTGATATTGTGGAGTATAAGGCAACAGCTGCTGGTTACAGTGAAACTGAGAGAGCGCTGAGAGAAAGCATTCAGCCCGCATCATGAAAAAGACATTTAGCCAGCAATGTTATCTGGAAAGTGGTTGCAGTCTTCAGTGTCATCTCATCAAACAGCTAAACAGCTTGTTGTTAGCACTATGCTGGCAACGCAAGTGCTTTCAACGTAACTTGAAGGCCTCAAATATATTATTCGTAATGTTGTTGAGTATGATTCTCTGACTATGGAGGGGAAACAAATTTCTCTATAAGTTAGATAGCTGGAAGGAATAAGTGGTGAATGTGTTAATTCTATTCTTGATCCATTCAGCTCATTCCTCCATTAATTGATTACACGATAATTAGAAATAATACCATCATTAACGGTTGATAGGATGTGCTGAACCCATAAGTGCTCTTCTAGATTAGGATGAACAGCAGTAGTTCGTTATAAAAAGTAGATGCTTTTCAACTTCTATACAATACAATATAATATATAATACAATACAATATATTGAAATTAGGAAATCTGGATTCAGTTGAATCAAAGACTAAATATGAATAGATTTTTGCTCTGGATGATCACTGCAAACTTGAAAGATAGGCCTTTCGAGTGCTTATGAATATTTGCTTTATGCATGTAACGAACCTCCCAAGAAATATTTCTTCATTCTACTTTTGCTCTTCCAAATCTCTTCTCATGATCGATAGTCATAGGTAGTTCTCAAGTACGTTTCAAGTCATGAACAATGTTCCCCAATAATCAATTTATTTCAGGTACCAATCAGTACTCTGGTAGCTTAAGGCTTCAGTAGCTGGGAAACTATACCTTATCTAGCTGAAAACGTGATTAAGATACGACCTTATGCTTATTATTATGCTTATTATGGCATTTATGGTTAACACGCACTGGAAATCATAATTAAAAGAAAAATCAAACCTAGACTCAAACTTTGAAAATAATTGAAAACGTAATAACGTTTACTGGTCAAGTTGTGCTTTAATTTCTCTCTTGTTTGTATCTCTGATGATGGACCACAAACAGAAACCCACCAGACATGAGAATGTTCTCTTCAAGTGTAGATCCAATCTTTGCCCGGGTAAGAAGAGCTAAAACAATCTTCTGATTCAATTCGAAGTGGTGGTCCTTCAATGATGATTGAAAAAATGTTTGCCCTGAGAAAATATTACTGAATGGGACCGGATTATCATTGATAGAGAGAAAACATGAACAGTATAGCCCCCCGAAGACATGGACGACATGCTTCAATAGGAGAAATCCATCGAATCACGAAATGGTGAAAGCTATTGATTGGTTCTGTTGTAGCGTATTGTTCTCCTGGAGAGAGCCAAAGTAGGGCCGAGATGGAAAGTCAATATTTTCGTACAGATTTATTGTGAGTCCCAAAGCCTGTTTACTTTTTCTTGGAGACGATTCTGGCCCGCGGGGACAGACTGTGTGTTTTGGTGTATGTGTGAAAGTGTATGTACGCGCGCACGCTAGTGTGAGTGTGCTTTCTTCTCACCCTCCTGTCCTTTCTTTTTCTCCAATTTATTCTCCTTCTCCCCACTGCATTGCTCGCTTCCAGTCACAAATGAGATTCCTTTTGAAATTCTCGTAACTCAATAAAATATTAAGATCCAACAACAAACTCGATATGGTTGTCAGTTCTACATAATATGATGTTTTTCCGAACTCATAGTTGTATTGAAGTTTTTGTATACTCTGACTGCATTGAATTCATGTAGCAACAAGTCAAAATAATCAGGTGGACGAATAATCTTTAAATCAGCTTCATGAGCATTACAATTCTCAGATTCATTCAAATCTTATAGTGACCCCCTGGATTAGAGAACTCACTCAAGAACTGTTGTATTGTAATACTTGAAAACCGCAACTTCTAATTATACAGAGTGAGTGAAAATTATGGAAATAGCTGAATGAAAGCACAAATTGAAATTCTCAACCACCTTTCCATTATATAATACTATAATACAAACAGAACCTGGTTCTATGGCTTTCAAAGAGATTTTTCTCTTGTGTAGACAGTAAGTTAGTTGTGAACAAACAGCTGAAGATTTGGCTGGTGAAGCCACGAAATCAGGTTCTGTTTATATTATAGTATCATAAATATAATAAAAAAAGTGGTTGACAATCAAAATTTGTGTTTCAGTTATGGAAAAGTGGGAAAAGTACCATAACACAACTCAACTGTAAGGTTAAAACAGCTGAATTTTTCTTCTACAAGAATAATTTGACAACATTGTTGTTGTTCAAAAACATTGTTGTTCGAAAACATTGGGGGTTCCTATTTGAAATGAAAAAATACTCGCTTCAACATCTTTGTCCCTCATATGAATCCAAATTCATGATACATGATTTCGATACAGAGTTCCAAGAGAAAATGAATGGCGAAAACCGCATATTGATATTTCAACCCTTATCAGTTTGTTGATGTAAAAGTTGTAATTATGTTGTATATAAACTAGCTGAAATCATGTGTCAGCGCATGAAGTCTGTCTGTATGATAGCTTCCAAATAGCCTCAGCTGATATTATGAATGAATGAATGGGAGAACTGTTATAATTACTGTTATGAATTCTCCAGCTGACTGCTAAATCACAACAAATTTTCTTCTTCTGCATTTTTAATGCTATTTTTTTGTCCTGAAGAAGGACAAAGGAGTGGATCAATTTTGCTGTCCAACGA
Source organism: Nilaparvata lugens (assembly GCF_014356525.2). NCBI lineage: Eukaryota > Metazoa > Arthropoda > Insecta > Hemiptera > Delphacidae > Nilaparvata > Nilaparvata lugens. The sequence continues at coordinate 51,180,500 of NC_052504.1, forward strand.
ACTTGACCTGTGTTCAAAATTTGAAGCTGATTGATTAATTCTTTCTAAAGTTATTTTAGAACATACAAACAGATGGACAACGACTTTGGCCTCCAGTAATTCAAATGTGAGAACTCGCTTACACTTGTTCAATTATTTTCCTCAATTGCCTGTTATGAATATTCCCGATGGAGTTACTAAGGGAATAAAATGAAGAAGATAGCTATCACCTTTTTCTTCTCATGCCTCTTACAAAAATTCAATCTAGATCATAGCTCTATACGAAACTTTTCACTTCCCCGATTTATTCAAATCCCAATCATGTAAATCACAACTGGCTTGGAAATTACAGCTGACGTGCCAACTTGCTGTAATCGCGTCTTATCTGGCGCACTTTCTAATCCACATCTCGGGGCTCGTTGGCCTGGTCACAGAGTGTCGAGATCTGATCGCTCGGAGCGAGGAGGCGAGCGACTGTTGAGAAATTAGTCACACTTAGCGTCTCTCTGGATCGTTTCAATTTAGTGGTTCGCGTCTCTCTTGTCTTAGGAGATAGAAGAGAATAGCCGACGAAATTGGTGTCAGATGTGGGGGAGTGAGGAAGAATGGAAGATCGAGAGAGCAAGAGAGAGAGGGACAGTCTGAGGATATCAAGAGAGAGAGTGAGTGAGTAGGATAGGAGCGAAGATTGAAAGTGTCAAGCAGCTCTCGCTCGCCATTTCGCCTAGCTTGCCCGCCTGCCCCGGATGCCAGCAAAACATTTAATCCTCAGCCCTCTAATAAACTGCACTCTATATTTCTCTGTGTGCCCTGAGAAATAGCTAGAGGAAGGGGGAAGTGGGATGGGTCCATCTTCTCCTTAATGGGTCATCCTTTCTTCCACTCAATTAGCAGTTTCCCACCACTCCGCCTCCCTGCACGACTCATCCAAACAGCAAGCGGCGGTGCTGTATAGCTTCCAGGAAAACTTCGTCAGTAACCAGAACTCGCCAAGTGAAACTTGTTTGTTGCAATCATCGAATGACAGTGATTGTTCACCCGATTGCACTTGATTTGCAATGGTAATTTCAATTTGTGACGAAGAATCTTTGAGAGCAAATAATCGTTACACAGAATCAAAGAGTGCTACTGGTAGCTATGAATAATATTATGCTTTCCAATGGCCAATATGGAATTCAAATCGATGATAATTATGTAACTCACTAGATAAGAATATTTGCTGCCTTAGTCAAACGAATCAGAAATATAAAGAGGTTTTGGAAGCGATAAGTCGTTTCACATAATTTGAGATTACCCAGTCACTATAGCTTCTATCAATTTGTGGATGTCCAAGTGGTCTTTAATGGTCGAATTGAATTCCACCCACACAATAATATTGTGTGGGAGCTCAAACCTATATTATATATGAGCCCTTATATTATATATGGGGCTACAACTTATTTCAACGCTAATAACTCTCCACTTCACTCTCTACATCTCTGCATGGTGCCAGGAACACAACGTTGTTGGGGTCATACACAAGACTTCTGTTCTCAACTTCTCCCTGCAACCATCTCAGCTTAACTTCTTCAAACTGCTCATTTTCTCCCGCTCATCAAGTCTAGAGTAACTTTCTAATTTGAGACGCCTTGGTGTAGGTTTAGTCAAATCTCTAGAGAGTAAACGAACCCTAGCATTTGTTGCAACTACTGTGAATAGGCTTTGGTCAAGACTCCAGAGCATTATCCAGAGCTGTTTGAAACTGTTGAAAGGTCCGTCCTTGGATAATCAAACCAGTGTCATCTGCATAGATCAACTTGCATGAATGTGTTACAGGCAGGTCCGCAGTATAAACATTAATGGGTGAAAGGACTGACCCTGAGGTGGGTAGTTTTGAAGTTACTCATTGAGCTAAGTTTGCCATAGAGAGACATTATGCATTTGCAGTATCTTAACATAGCCCTGTATAATAAACAGATCGAGTCTTCAGAATGAGTTATTGATTTTCTATCCAGTTTTGAGTGAAGAATGCAGAGTTCAGCATTCCAGTACGAAATTCATTTCAGTTTGATGCGCAATGGATAATTAGCTCTAATATCTCAAATTAAGCTCCATTTGCAAGATGATTCTTCTATAGCCTTTCCAAAAACGTTTTTACTTCGTTAGGTTTCAGTTCAGCTGAATTCTTGCAGTGAGAAGCAGGTGCTTCAGGAAATGTCACGGAGAGAGCTCCTCCTCTCAATTATGAGAATATTCGATATCAATTGTCTCGGTGTGATCGTCTCGTTAGCTGAAAATTTTCTTAAAGTTGATTTTCCGAAAGGTTATTATGAGAAAATTAATGTATCATAGAATGAATGCAATGAGAATACTCTTGATTTGGCGGAGTTGAAACTTCTCTACCACTCAACCTTAAAATAACTTTGACAAAGCTTGAACTGCCTTTACTGAAATGCGACATATTTTGGGTGGATTTGGATATTGGTTTGATATGGATAATATGGACATCACTACTATAATACTAGAGTGTAACACTTTAACTATCAACTTAATGTGATAATACAATGTTTGACATTTGCAAACATATTCAAATCATTACATTAGAAGGTATATAACTGAGTATATTTCTCATTAAAACTCATGAATGATATCATCTGCTATGGAACTGGAAATAATGGATAATATGGACATCACTACTATAATACTAGAGTGTAACACTTTAACTGTCAACTTAATGTGATAATACAATGTTCGACATTTGCAAATATATTCAAATCATTACATTAGAAGGTATATTCCTCATTAGAACTCATGAATAATATCATCTGCTATGGAACTGGAAATAATGGATAATATGGAAATCACTACTATAATACTAGAGTGTAACACTTTAACTGTCAACTCAATGTGATAATACAATGTTCGACATTTGCAAACATATTCAAATCATTACATTAGAAGGTATATAACTGAGTATATTTCTCATTAAAACTCATGAATGATATCATCTGCTATGGAACTGGAAATAATGGATAATATGGACATCACTACTATAATACTAGAGTGTAACACTTTAACTGTCAACTTAATGTGATAATACAATGTTCGACATTTGCAAACATATTCAAATCATTACATTAGAAGTTATATTCCTCATTAGAACTCATGAATGATATCATCTGCTATGGATCTGGAAGTAATGGATAATATAGACATCACTACTATAATACTAGAGTGTAACACTTTAACTGTCAACTCAATGTGATAATACAATGTTCGACATTTGCAAACATATTCAAATCATTACATTAGAAGTTATATTTCTCATTAAGACTCATGAATGATATCATCTGCTATGGAACTGAAAATATAAAATACCAGTCTTTATAGGAAATATCACAATTTCCTCTCAGAAAAAATAATCAAATCAATGTAAAATGATGGAATCAAATTCCTCTTGACACATAAAAGTAAATAAAATGATGACATGAAGAGAAACTAACTCGCAGATAAGATGAACTGTGAACTAGTTGTTGAAAATTACGATAACTCATTCATTTTCCTCAAATATTCATGAAGCAAGCCCTGACTTCCCCATAGAGCGTTTGGCAACGACAAAGTATAATACTCGTATCATGCTATAATTTTGGCTCTATAGAAATTTTTAACTTAAAAAGTCATCGAAGGCTTGATTTTCATATTTTTTACTTTAGTGCTCAAACGTAAATTCGTGGGAGGGGAATAAGACAATTTTCCTGAATATTGAGGGGATGTATCTCCACTGTTCACGGTGAAAACTACGTCCGTTTATAATATAACTGAGAAATTTTGGGGGTACTCTCTAGAAAAAACTGCTGGAGAAGGAACAATTAGAAAATTATCGAAGGCCAATAACTTACAAGAATAATATAGTTATCATTGCATGTCTGTTTGCCACTCTATACGCCTAAATTGTCTATAATTGTCTAAATATTCCGTACCGCGTTAACTGATTTGAAGGCTTGTTTCTCTTGCTGTAAGCTATAACCGGTACATACTCAAGATTGGTAGTAGAATCTTTTGTTTTATCGCTCAGATAAACGTTCTGCCTACAACTGTTTATATGGATAGTGTTGTTCGTTTCTTATATTCGTTCCATTGCGACCTCTCTGGTTCCCGAATTGTCTAAGTAGATACACAGCCAATAGCAGCACGCTAAATTTTTGCACGAAATCGTAATTAATTTAAATCAGTCACGTGGCTGTTTATACGTATCAAAATTATATCTATCATGCATAGAAACAAGTATATTAAGTTGATAATACACATTATATAAATCAATATATCTATTCATGAACACACATTGGTGTATCAGCCTATTTGTACAAGGACTACTTCTAGTAGATTCATAATTATTATTTAACGAAAATCCTAAATAAATGCTGTAAATCACCCCGAAGACTTCTGCTACTGCAGACATTGACAACAGGGGTAACAGCTAGATGGAAATTCGATGAGAACTACTATCCAAAAATTAGTTGCCAGCCCGGGAATCGAACCCGGTACCTCCCAATTGCTAGTCAGGAATGCTTACCCTTACACAGAACTGACAATCTCTGGATAGCATCGCTCATTTTATACGAAGCCATAGCGGCCAACCAGTTACAGATGGAATTAAATAGAGAATGCATTTATTCAAATGCTAACTAATATATAATTATTATTTAACGAAAATCCTAAATAAATGCTGTAAATCATTTTACAGCTGTTACCCCTGTTGTCAATGTCTGCAGTAGCAGAAGTCTTCGGGGTGATTTACAGCATTTATTTAGGATTTTCGTTGAATAATAATTATATATTAACTAGCATTTGAATAAATGCATTCTCTATTTAATTCCATCTGTATCTAGTAGATTCATTACGTCATCAAATCACCCCATTATAATTCAACCAATAGCGAATTAATATGCTAATTATTAGTAGCAATTGAGTAAAAGTTTTTCAATTGAGAAAGAAGACGAGAGTCGACCGACCATCGGACGCCAGAGAGGCAAGACTCATGTACAAATTTTCTTTGGGCCTTTTGCCATAATGCTTTAAAAATGTTGAAAGCTTGAAAGTAAATTTATTTTTTTGTTGAATGTTTAAATAATTCTGTGATACAATTTTATGTGAGAGTTAAAAATTCAAAGTCCCAAATTATGATGCTGATAGAAATAGCCAAGCTCATTATTCAAACGGCCACCACCAAATGCTGATTAGCAGAGGGCGAAAACTACAAAATTATTCTTCGAGAAAGTTCTTCAATAAGAATCAAGTGAGTCTACGAACTACGTTAAGAGAGCTCTCAAATATCATTCATTCACGATTTTTTTTTCTCAAAAAATTACAGTGAAGTGGGGAACAATCATATACAAGCTTGCAAGCATAGATTCAAGGGTTGATAATATTAAATCATCTATGAAAATCATAATTATTGAGGACTCAAATACATTAGATAACTATTTGATTATTTAATATTATATAATATATCAATTTTCAATGCCTGCCGAACATACGAACTCTGAGATAAAGGATTTAATTGTTCTTATTATTTATAATAATTGAACTCATAAGACATGTATCAGGAGGAAACGTGCAAATACAATCTGATTATACTTATATTCCAAAGAATCTATGAATTGTATGGAGATTAATAAATTAATTGACCGAACGAAATGAGGTGTAAGATTCGAGTCGACGGTTTGGCATTTCTCTTAATGTTTGAATGTTTGAATGTTTATATCTTTATATCTTTATATGTTGCGCATTTACGGCGAAACGCGGTAATAGATTTTCATGAAATTTGACAGGTATGTTCCTTTTTAAATTGCGCGTCGACGTACATACAAGGTTTTTCGAAATTTTGCATTTCAAGGATAATATAAAAGGAAAAAGGAGCAGATGTGCCAATATTGGAGTAAAAATCAGACTATAGAATTATTCATCATAAATCAGCTGACAAGTGATTACACAGATGTGTGGAGAAGCCAGTCTATCACTGTATTTGTATAAAAATAATAAGGTCTATAGTTTCAATCAAAGACATTAAAGAGGTATGCATCTTTAAGCTGGGCTTACACGAAAGTTATCAACAAAATGGTTATAACTCAATACTTATAGATTCTATTAGATTGAACGGAAGTTGACAAACACATATGTCCATCATGTGTATGATAAGTTATGTCCAATCTAATATAATCTATAAGGATTGAGTTATAAATAATTTGGTCTAATCGCAGCTTTAAGGTCTTTGGTTTCAATATTTTGTTTTGCAGTCATGGTATTATTATGCGTGCCCATCAGTATCAATATTCTCACATTCGAAAAAAATAATTTAATAGGTGAATAAAAATATACAAATGAACTAAATAATGCTGGAGAAATTATAATTTTTTTAATTCTAAAAAAATAATTTTCATCAGATAGCCATCATCAGATAGATCATCACGGAACTGGATGAATTATATCATATGGAATACAAATTCAAACGTGAACTGAGTTTGTAAACATTTAAAACAGTTGACATCAGGTACTTGTGGATGAGAATACTGCGTGAGGTCTACTGTTCACAGAACTACTAGTATCAAAACATATTCTATTATTGTGATATATTGGCAGCTGTCAATGATATTCTAATTTACAAAATTATTCAGCATAACCAGAGACCTGTATTTTCTTGTCTTTACCTGACTATCATATGACTTATCTTTTGCTATAAATGATTAATATCGGGGCGCCGAGCTTCGCTCTTTATTTATTTATTGACTATTGATAAACCGAACACAATTCATTAAAATGATTGGGGAAGGACTGACAGGCACAGTCCAAAACTGTTTCTTCCTCGAATTGTCCTACAGACTTGAAACTTTGCACAAATATTCTTCAAACATGCTAGACGCGCACTAAGAACGGATTTTGAGATATATTGCCTCTAAGGGTTTCAAAGGATGAAAAAGGATCCTATTAAGTAAGGTTATGAACATGGTAAGGTGAGTGCCATATGGAAATGAAATAATTTATTTATTGACATGTGATATTCTAACATATGTTGTAATCATTGGAAATAACAAAATAATATGATAGAAATTCAAAAAAGAACATCTGTTCTGTTATTGCTTTCTACCTGATTCCACTCAACCTCAATAATATTGTTCTGATAATTGATAAATATGTTTAATATTATTATTAATATAATAAAAGTATTGTTTTGATAATCAATATTTTTTTCACAAACTCTGTATAATAATATGGCGAATGTGAAACAGCTGCATCAAAGAAATTATGTCAACAACATATGTTTAGGAAAACCATAGTTTTGAACTTCATTTTCCTGATGCAATGTATAGGCCCAATGTATGGATTATTAATTTTTTAGCTAGAACAGTTTTTTGAGACTGCTAAATAAACGTCTACAGTTTTATCAATGCTGTATCGGCAATACAAAAACGCATGCAGTTAATATGTCTTTAAATAAAGGTGTTGACATTCACATGAATTAATTATTCTCTACCATTTTATTTTATTACAATTTCAAAATTATTCGAGCCATGATAGAATTATTGACTCACTGTAGAGTCAGTCAAAAATTTTAATATTGAAATGAGGGGTATTTTGGCAAGCTGAACAAAAAATAAGATCCTATGCACCTTTTCGATATTTCCTCAAATGAAAAATGAGTTTTGTGGGTTGTCAAAACTCCCCCTGAAAGGGAAACTATTCAACTTATCCTATCGTTTAGTAAATTAACAATGATTTCTGCGTTGAATAACATGTTTCTTGCCAACAAGAATCGAACTCTCTAAATGGAGGTAGAATGATAAGGTTGACAACTTTCAGTTCTGTTGTTTTAACATTTTTTTTAAATCACTTTCAAAAAGTTCATGTAGTACCTACTATTGTGTTCGAGAAACTTCTGGGGCTATCATAGTTTCACAACTATTCTGTTCCACACTCCTATCTCTTGCAGTCGTTAACCATATCTATAATAAAATAAAGAGTTGGCTTATACATGTACGGGATAGGAAAATTATGTTTGACGCATTATCACGTCTGAACTACTGGACTAATCAACTTGAAATTTTGCATATAGGCTAGATTCTTAATTAACCAAGGATGGTTATAGGCCTATTTTCAATTCTTCAAAATTTCATTACGTCAAGTTTTCAGATTATCAATTTTGAAAATAGATCCTTGCGAAGCACGGGTTCCTGCTAGTATAATTATAATTTAAGCCGTCAATGGGCCTTACGATTGTCATACTTCAGCCGGGACCGAAAGTTAACGTGCCCATCCGATAACACGAGAGTGATCTCGTTAAAAAAACTTTTGGTTATGAGAGGGATTGAACCCGGGAACTCTATGCTGCTACGCAAGCACTCTATCCACTAGACCACGGATCACTCCAATTAGAGGAGAAGTGATGAAATTATTATCAGTGGAAGGTATCCTTTAAATTGGAATGAAATTTTTAAGATTATGTTCATATTGAGTTTATGACATTTTATAATTTTATATTTTTCAGACTCTGTTTTCTTATGTCATTAGGCTTTCGAATAATTAGTAAATTTTATGATAGAAATCTTAATAGACAAAGAAGAAAGTTTTTCTTTTCCATGAAATTAATATTAATAAATGTTGGCTAGCGCACAAGTTTCCAATAATACTAGTCGAGCTACTATATGAAAAATTATATTTGATTTTGCAAACCAAACGAAAAATATCATATAAGTTAGCATCATTTCATTCTGAATTATTCCTTCCTAAGAGTATTATATCAATTTATATAAAGTTAACATCATAATTAATGAGTATCCATTTTTCTAAAAGCATTATATTAATTTATTACGAGTGTTTTCATAAAGTTGCATTGTATATTAATGACACTCTGGCAAGTAAATCCGTTTTAATTCAATTTTGAGAATGAAATCAGAACGTCAGGATAAAATCTAAATTAAATAATGAATAAACTCCTGTTTTAGCTTTTGATGAATTGTAGGAAGAGTTAGAAATTAATGCTGTAATACATTTATTTACAGCGGTTCATGTGTGTCCCCAAACCAACTTCTTGTACTACCACCCCTTTGGTTCCGCAACTTTATGTAACACCGCTTCAAGACACCCGTTCAGACGACAGGTCTAGGGACGTAAGAGGACGTCGCCGTCAAGCCAAATTCAACCGGTAAAAGTTCACCGCGAAAAACAAGGTACTGTAACCTCGACGATAAAGCAACATACAGACCAACGAAAGTGCAGTGTAGTGAAACAAGGTTCATTCGAGAATGTCAATCAAAAGTGGGGATTCAAATTATTATGAAATGGGTTATATGGGTTACTATCGACGAAACTTGGGTTCAACGGGCTTTTCTTTCTTGAGTAATTTTATGTTGAAATTAACTTGTTATTTGATGACTGATATTGTTTGGTTTTGTGACGTATTGCTATCTAAAAGGGGATAGTAATGCGCCCCCGAATCAGATGAAGAATGTCAACAAAGTAACATGAAATTGTTGTTTCTGTTAATTTAACTGTTATTTACTGTCAATATTTTAGTTTTGAGTTGAATGAATAATTATTGTTGCTACTCCAATTTTTCTGAAGTTTGAATTATTGTAGATGAAATAGGAAGTTATTCAGTTCAGTAAATCCATTAAAATGAAAATCTTTTGAAGTGCTTAAAGATAAAGTTCAGTATCATTGATGCTTAAGTTGAAAGTATTCTGAAACTTCATATAAATTGATCATTGAGAAATTAAAGGTTTAATTAGAATAAAATGAGTAGAAGAAACTAGGATATGTGAGAACAACTGATTCTAAGTGCTGAATAAATTTTTGCATTCTGTAATTCCGTGAATGATGAAGAAATTATTGTGATGTCAACGTACGTATTCTGGTCTCACGCATCGGTACTTGAGTATCATATAGTATAGTAGTAGTGAAAGTGAATATTGAGATTTTAAAGGTCAACCCAAGTAAATTAGGAAAATTCGGAATTATTATGGGAGAATGTTTGAGGAAAATAGGAAATTTTTTTTTGATAAGTTTAGGTAGATCGAAGGTAATCAGAGAATAATAGGAAACTGTTTTATTAGTATTGTTGATATGTAGTTTTGAAAAGTTGATGAGTAGTTTTGGCCTTGAGATGTTTAAACTAAATAATTAGATATTGTAGATTAAAGTTGAAACGATGATCAATCCTTGGGAATTGTGTAAAAATGAGTTGATTGAGATGAGGTTGTAAGTCCCTTTATCAGTAATGCTTATTCTCGAAAAGGTGAATCATTTTTTTATTGGAGATATTTTTTTTATATCATATTTGAAACGATGATCAAATCCTTGGGAATTTGTATAACAATAGTATTGAGATGAGTTTGTTATCCCCTTTATCAGTAATGTTTATTCTCGAAAAGGTGAATCAGTTTTATTATGGAGATTTTTTTTTTAGGTGTGATTTTTGCGGTAGGCTACGCATGCTACTTGATAGTGTAAAGATCCGTTGTGTTGGTGACGTTTCCTGTAGGCTGTGGGAATTTTTTTTTTTTTGTTTAGTGAGACTCAAGATTTAGAGGAGGACCGGTGATGTCCTGCCTATGTGTTTGTTGTTGATTTAGGTAATCGGCGAAGTGTAGGTCCGTGTCCAGAGAGAATGGAGCACTGCCCGAAGCTGTCCATGTAACAATCAAGGAATTTAGCTGTGACTAACCTTGCAAATTTGTACGGTGGAATTGTATAATTTGCGAAAGGCACCGAAGATGGTGTGAGCTAATATTTTTTTGTATCTAGTAACGGTCTGGTTCATTCGAGAGTTAGGGCTCGTCAGTAAATAACATAAACCGAAATCTAGAATATTTAGTGAGTCTTCGTAGTGATTGTAAGGAAAACAATCAGCGTAATGCAGTTTAGGGTAGCCCAGTCAAAAGGTTCGTTAATGTTTGGTAGAAAGTCAGCCGCAAAAACACAAGTAATAATTGGTAAAAAAGGGTATTATTGAGTTTAAAGTTGCTTAGAAATTTGGTATGGTAACGAAAATTGAAGTTTTAGACAATGATATTTAGGTGATTAGTTAAGGTACAAATAAAATAACAGAGAAACCTTTTTGAGTACCTAGGTAATGTTAAAATGGTTATCAGTGAAGTAGAAATAAATATTGGAACAGTACTGAATGGGTTAAATTGAAATAAAATTAACAGTGAAATCTTCTAGTTGAATTTGAAATGAAAAGGAAAATCTCTTGAGTTAAGCATGATTTAATTATTCTGTAGTTGAGAGTTGAAAGGTTGATTAAAAATTTTAATGGGATATAAGGTAGAAATATGTAGAAAATTCGTGTCAAAAGGGAAATGGAATTTTGTTGGAAAATTGAATTGAGGTAATTAACAGTAGTAGGACCCTTTAGAGATAAGTAGTCAAAAAGTATTAATAAATAAAAAAAATAGGAAAATCTTTAATGAAATGATAAATTTTTTAATGATGAATAGTAAAATTGCAATCAGTATTCCATGTGATAAGTTGGGATGTTTTGAGATCTAGTTAAATATGAAGTTTATTGTTGAGAGATAGTAGTCAAAAAGTATTAATAAATAAAAAAAATAGGAAAATCTTTAATGAAATGATAATTTTTTTAATGATGAATAGTAAAATTGCAATCAGTATTCCAGTGAATAAGTTGGGATGTTTTGAGATCTAGTTAAATATGAGTTTATTGTTGAGAATAATTATGTGAGGCTCCAGTAAGGTTAGAATGTCAGTGAACTTGGGAATCAGTAATAGTGTAATAGTAGTCTATAATGTGTTAATGTATTGGTAAATTTCATAATGTTGGTAATCAGAAGGCAAGCAGTAGCATTTCATCAATGCTAATTAGGGCTGAATTTTAATATTATTAAATCATGCCTTGAGAATTATTCTTCCAGTGTTTAGAGAAAATGTCACGTACTTTGAGTTTGAGATAAATAGTAATCATGATCTATGTCGAGTCATTTATCTAGTTGATGTTGTAGGCAGTGAGAAAATGACACTACTCTAGTGAGAAGCGAAATACTGAATTATTATTGTCCATAGCCTGGCACTCGATCATAGTTTTGTTTTGACTAGCGTTCTGTCGTAAAGGTTTCCTACTAGAATATTATAATGAAAAGTGTTTTCCTCATGATTGTAGAATGCAAAATCACACTTTAGTTATGTTGAAAAAAGATCCGACCAGGATACAGATCAGTCTATTGAAGGCAGATTTTTTGTCGTGAGTTATAATTGGATAAGTTTTTGTGAGTATGGCGCCACTCTATAGCCCTGTCTCCTATACCTCAACGAGATGATTCCTATGAATGAGAAGGAGAAAAGAGAAAAAGAGTTATGATAGAGATATTTACCGTATTTGTTATAAGGATTCATTACGGGTTCATGAAGGGTTTATTAGTCAAAGATTTTGTTACGTGACAATAATTATAATGTATATAGAAGAAATTCCGGATGTAAATAACTTGCGCAACTAGATTTCATTAAATTATGTTATTAACTTCGTAATATTAAATATATTTAGGTAGGTGAATTAGGTTTAATTTATTTTTATGCACGGCTGCATACTCGCGTAAATGAATGATTGTACAGTTTTCCCACGGTAGTAGATAATTGATTGTTTGGTAAATCGGGTGATGATCAATTTTTGAAGTTATCAACAGTCATAATATCCTATGTAGCAATGTATGTATGTGATGTCTCTAATAATAATAAGTTATTTAGCATAAGACGATTTATCATAATATTCTATACTATACCCATTTTCAATAGCTTAATACTCATCCATTCATAGTTAAGAATTATACATTTACCTAGTTAGGAGTTAGTACACATAGATAAATATATTCTCATCCATAAAATATAAGGATAATGTCTAAGGCCTCATATTTTATATTCGCTTTATATTTCATATTATTTTGTTGATATCCCTATTCTTTATTAGTTTACCTTCCGTGATTAATACAATTATAATCTTATCATAGGTTTATCAGTTCAACTGATTCCGTTTTAGTTCACTTAATACAATTCAGTGGTAGAGATTTCCGGCTGGAATACAATATGGATAGAAAAGTTTCTAGCTACGGAATGTACATCAAGCGTGTGTCATTGCTCTCCAATGACTCGCTAGTGTTGCAGTTTCAACCATTATTATCTTTAAATCGTAGTCTATGTAGAATAGTATTGTCTACTGAATTGCTTTATATTGTTAAAAATATGTTGCACTCTCAACTCTATAGTAATGATAGTTAGATTTCAATACATTCAGCAGAGTGAAAAAGTTTCATCCTTTACTATTATAATCAATGTACTTCATATTTTACAACAGCAGAGTAACATAGAACCAATTAAAACTATGATGTCTTTTGAACGTTTTCCCTTGTTAGAGTTTGCCAAGAAAATAACCAGGGACTCAATAAAGTGATTGAAGTATTCAAGATTATTATACTCGGTCTGTCTTTAGTACCTACTTAAAAAGTGGACACGCCCATATTGTTTTGTCCTGACTCTTGCCACAGTTTTAAAGACTTTTGCCACAAATCTCATTTTTTGCTGAATTTCGGAATGATTAAAGAGATTACTTCTGAAGAGGGCCCGCTTCAAATTGGATCCTACTATCAATCCAGAAATTCGACTCTCCAAATCATACAGAATGCCTCTATGGTAACATATCCTGATTAGATTTATTTTTGCGTGTTTCACACCGTAAGGAAGGGGAGTGTGCCGAACACTCTTTTTATTCAGGCCTTTTCCCAAGTTATAATAGTTAATTTAATACGCAATAGACTAGAGCCATTATTGTAAGTGAGTTAGCGAAATAAATTATTTTCTCTCTCTATTATGAACGACCATGACTTCGAGTTTCCCATGATAGATATTTAAAAATTGTGGCTCCGAGTCATCGAGGAATGTAGATTATGGAATTATCTCTAAAACTTAGCCTTCTTGTCGTGACATAAAGTGCAATAAGTTGGAAAACAGCAAGCATTGAAATTATAACAAACTACCGATTTTGCAGTTACTATTTGGTCCAAAGGCTCTAGAAGCCACGCGACGATTGGTCAAATTGATTCCCTTCGCCCAATAGGAGACCTGTTTCTAATACAGTAGTGGGGATTCCCCAGTCAAGAGACCAGATTACGTTTCGGAGGACACTTTGCTAGGAGCACTACGAGAGTAAAGATGTAGTCACTATGTTTCCCCTTTTTGGGCAAGTTTATAAGTTTATATAATTAGTTAATGTAGGAGCTAGTTTTATTTTTATTAAAGTTTAAATTACTAGTAGTGCCATGTCCTGAAAGGTTAATTGTGTTTCTTCATCATGTACGAATAATTGTTTCTTCAAATAACCGCTAAGGTACGTAAAATAAGGTTAAAATATAATTTAGGGAAATTAATTAATTGAAACTTCAATCAAAAGATTTTATCAACAAAGCCTGTTATTTTCAAGTTAATAATATTGATTGAGAATAATCCTTTTGATTTTATTAGTGATGGAAGATACTTATAATTTTTTTCTAAAGAAGTATAGAAGTTTTCAGTTACGTTACATTGAGTTATTGTTTCTGGAGATATATTATCGTAGAGTATTGCTGAAAGTCAGGAAGATAGCCTTTAAATTGGAATGAAATTTTTAAGATTATGTTCATATTGAGTTATGACATTTTATAATTTTATATTTTTCAGACTCTGTTTTCTTATGTCATTAAGGCTTTCGAATAATTTAGTAAATTTTTATGATAGAAATCTTAATAGACAAAGAAGAAAGTTTTTCTTTTCCATGAAATTAATATTAATAAATGTTGGCTAGCGCACAAGTTTCCAATAATACTAGTCGAGCTACTATATGAAAATTATATTTGATTTTGCAAACCAAACGAAAAATATCATATAAGTTAGCATCATTTCAATCTGAATTATTCCTTTCCTAAGAGTATTATATCAATTTATATAAAAGTTAACATCATAATTAATGAAGTATTCATTTTTCTAAAAGCATTATATTAATTTATTACGAGTGTTTTCATAAAGTTGCATTGTATATTAATGACACTCTGGCAAGTAAATCCGTTTTAATTCAATTTTGAGAATGAAATCAGAACGTCAAGATAAAATCTAAATTAAATAACAGAATAAACTCCTGTTTTAGCTTTTGATGAATTGTAGGAAGAGTTAGAAATTAATGCTGTAATACATTTATTTACAGCGGTTCATGTGTGTCCCCAAACCAACTTCTTGTACTACCACCCCTTTGGTTCCGCAACTTTATGTAACACCGCTTCAAGACACCCGTTCAGACGACAGGTCTAGGGACGTAAGAGGACGTCGCCGTCAAGCCAAATTCAACCGGTAAAAGCTCACCGCCAAAAACAAGGTACTGTAACCCCGACGATAAAGCAACGTACAGACCAACGAAAGTGCAGTGTAGTGAAACAAAGGTTCATTCGAGAATGTCAATCAAAAGTGGGGATTCAAAATTATTATGAAATGGGTTATATGGGTTACTATCGACGAAACTTGGGTTCAACGGGCTTTTCTTTCTTGAGTAATTTTATGTTGAAATTAACTTGTTATTTGATGACTGATATTGTTTGGTTTTGTGACGTATTGCTATCTAATCGGGGATAGTAATGCGCCCCCGAATCAGATGAAGAATGTCAACAAAGTAACATGAAATTGTTGTTTCTGTTGTTCGATTTTAGTTGCCAATGTTTATTGAAGCTGTTTGTATTTTTCAATTATTTCAAATTGTAGTGTTATTCTATAGTATAAACCTATTAAATCAGGCATGGCAAGATTAATTGAAGTTTTCTTGACTCTAGCCCGTTCACCTGCATGATTAGGTATAGACTCAGGTATTTTCTAGATGTGTCTGCCTATTTCTAAATTCTAAATTTTATTCAAAATTATCTTCTTTATCACCTTTAAAGTGCAGGCCCAACTGCGCAGCTGCCTGCTGCTGAATGTTTAGCGAAGGCAACATATCTCAAGCCGATAGTTCATGTGCAGTCGACTCTCGATAATTTGACACTCGATGACTTGAATCTCTTGATAATTTGAATTTTTTGTCTGGTCCCTTGAAAAACTCAATAATTTGAAAAATATGTACAGTATTCTTTTCCGTAAAGCTGTGTGACATGGGGTCCGTATCACAGAGACAAGTTCTCACAGAGACAAGTAGTGTTTTTGAACGATATTAGTGTCACAGAGACAAGTTCATAGGAACAAGTAGTTTTATAAATGGCAGTCTCACAGGAACAAGTTCCCACAGAGACAAGTTGAGTCTCACAGAGACAAGGTGAGTCTCACAGAGACAAGGTGAGTCTCACAGAGACAAGGTCTGTTTCACTGGAACAAGTAGTGTCAGTGGAACAAGAAGAGGGGTAGAGTCCCATTCGAACAAGTGTAGTGTCACAGAGACAAGTCAGTCTCACAGGAACAAGGTTGGTGTGGTGTGTTGCCTACACATGAAGATGAAGGCATTCCATTTGCTCTAATAAATTGGATGCCATCTGTTTTTCAATATATATATACATATATATTATGGTGACATAATAGAATAGAATGACTGCCTTTACTTTTCTTAGAAAGCGAAGTTAGGGCGCAGCCGACCCTCTCTTACACTCAACTCTCTATCAAGTATTATAACAATACGAAAAAAATAAATACAAATATATGATTAAAAACAAACAATAGTTAAGTTATCTACTTATTTAAAATAATAACAATTTTAAATTATTGAAAAGAAAGAGAAAAAAAAGACATAGAAAATAATACATAACAATGCTGAATGATAGTATTTTCTGATACTTCATCACTTTAGTAAAAAATAAGACACTACAGAATACAATACAGTAGGCCTACATAGCAACTGAAGTGTTTGCTATACATTTCATTTCCTACTTATTATCACTATGTAAATCTCGAAGTGGATAAGTAAATTACATTATGATTTATTTGAATAGTAAAATAGAATCTTCCTTCAATCAACAAACAACGTCACAAACAACGCTCCTTCAATCCACGTGACATACATATATAAATATATAATTTACATATGTAATAATGTGGTGACATCATTGAAGCCAGCTTTAAACGTTTCTCCTGTGGAGAAAAAATGATGAATTTAGTAGACTGTTTAGTGGATCCTAGACATTCAGATTCAAATCTATACATAACAATTGATTCCCCTTTTCATCCAGGATATTTGTGGTTTCTTAAAATTTCGATTTATTGACCGAGCGAAATGAGTTCTAAGATTCAAGTCGACGGCTTTGCATTTCTCTTTATGTTTATATGTTCCGCAATTACGGCGAAACGCAGCAATAGATTACCATGAAATTTGACAGGTATATTTCTTTTTAAATTGTGCCTCGACGTATATACAAGGTTTTTTGAAAATTTTGCATTTTAAGGTTAATACAATAGGTAAAGTCTCCTTCGAACGCCAATATTACAGTAAAAATCAGAATAGAATCATCCATAATAATTCAGCTGTTGAGTGGATTTTTAATTGCATGCAACAACGCATGCAATTAATATATCAATGTAACTTAGTAATAAATCAGCTGTCGTGTTGACTATTCATTGCATGCAATGACGCATGCAATTAATAACGGAAAGAAAACATAGTATTTTCTCTCGACCTTTATCTGCTTTCAACTCGGTCTGACCTGTTGCCAGTAAGTTGAAGGAGATTAGATTTTGATGTGAGCATATTTTTGATACACTAACCCCAACAGCCATTAGCCGTTTTCACACCGACATCTTGCCGACACAACATACAAACAGGATTTACTCTTATGGACAGTATGAGACGAGGCTGTGTTTTATACCTGCGCGAGGTCTACTGTTCATAGAACTACTAGTCCAGGATTAAAATGTTGTTTTACCAAAATCATCAAATATTTAATAATTCGATACAATGATACATGTACAAATGTGAAGCTGACTTGCACCGAGGTAGAATCAATTTAATCTTAAATAATTTGAAATATATTTCAAGTTGTTAGGCTTCATTAATTCATTGAATACCTGTTATCAGAACCTATTAGAATTATGTAGATTGCCTTTAATGAATAAATTGAGTTCCATGTAAATGTATTATTTCCACCAAACTCCAAAATAACTATTTCAATGTGACTTTTAATTGTTCAGTCAATATAAATAATTTTGATTCTGCAGTAACTTATACATAAGTGATATCAATGTAAGAAAGAACAGATTATATACTTCTAGATGAATGTAACAATATTGGAAAGATGTTATCCAACGGTATTTGAATACACCCCTGACTGTTACTGTATGGGAGTACCACCAGTAATTTATAAGTTTTCAATTCGTCAAAAGAGTGGTTATAGATAAAATAGTGTACTCAACGGTTATAATCTTCTCCTATCTATATTTTTTCCTTATTATTGTTCATCTTCTTCCTGCCGCCAAAGTGCAGTACTTTATACCTGGCAATAGAATTTTTAGAAATAGAAGCATTTGGTTAACTTTGGTTTCACGCTTCAGTGAACATAGTCTATGAGCAGGGTAGTTCTACCTGGACACCACCGATGACAAATTGACCGGGCTTTCCAGAAGTACCTAACGGGAAACATTTGCTTTGTTTCATGGAAGCAAGGCATTGTAATACTGAATGAGTATTTATAGTTCTATAAAGCAAGGCCTTTTGGTTCTAATACCCGAGACGTCAGTCTGCAGATTGTTGTTATGGAATGCAGAAAACTTCTTTCACCAACCTTAGACAATAAATGCTGTTTCAAAAGATTGAAAAGATAGCATGCCGCTTCCAAAATCTATGATGGTATATGTTTATATAGGTACTATATATATATATCTATATATATATATATATATATATATCTGTGAGTGTAGCGTAAGGGACACACTATTATTCCTCACCCACCATATAGCATATAATATATCGAACTCTGTCACTCCCACTCAACCACATCACTCTCTTACACATACCCTTTCCTTCGGGCTCACTCTCTCTCACTCTCTCTCTCTCTCTCTCTCACATGATAATGAATTAAAACGCAGATTTCTGTCTTTGACACTAATATCATGCTTTAGTTAGATCAATAATGTTTCAATTGCCATCCAAATCTAGGTGAACTATTTGTAACACATAAACTAATAATTAAAACCACCCTAAATAAACCTTGATTAGTCCCAACCGATATGGTTTACAGTAACTTTAAGGACATGACAATAAGACAATAATTGTGGGTTGGAAACGTAATTTTGAATATTTATTATAATAAAATATAATCCCATTTTTCTGGTGCTCCAAACTCGTTATTTAATAATAAACCTACAGTTTAAGAGCCATCACTGATAAATATGTCACTTAGTATAAATACAGAAGAACAAAAATCATAAACCTTATTCCGGGACACTTTCTCATTAATTCTTAATTCTCGTATAGCCTATGTGTGTGATAAACGAAATTTGAATTTGAAATCACAACATTTTTTGAAAAACATACAGTTTTGAATTACGTGCTTATTCTACGAAAATTGAAACCCCTTTCTTAGCTGGCGTCTAGGAATAAGAAATATATTGACCGATAAATACAAACAATTTGGATGTAGATTAGGCGAATAGGCCTTGTCTAAAGGATTCAGCTTATAGTCTGTTATACAATAAATGAGCAATTCAATTCATAACATCTTAGTAGTCATCTTATGAATAATGTAATCATTCATCAAATCAGTCTTATCAAGTCATAATTATCATCACCCAGTACAATTGAATAAATTAAGTCATACATTGAAAAAAAACATAAACTATTATAAACTCACAGCACTGAATATCATATTTTCAACAATTTGAAAATTAATTTACGGAACAATAAGCATTTTCATTCAGAATTACATTTAGTGCGTTTTTTAATTTATTCAGAGGCAAGTTTCTTCTAATATAAGATAAAGGCAGATTATTGAACATGGAGTACACTAGATAGGAATAAATTTCAAGCTCTTACTCAATCTGACATTAGGAGTTACAATACTCTAGTAGTCCAGATAACAGTAGACCTCACTGAACATCCTTTGCAATGTGGTAACGAGAATATTCAGCCATCTACTAGAAATGCTATCTACTAGGAATAAAGTCATTGTAATAATATCAGGGCTTTAATAAAATGTTTGCCAATGGCCCCACTAAGAAATCTGATCAGGCTGGTTGGAGACTTCCAATCAACCATACATTACATTACATTACATTACATTACATTACCAGGGCTACCAGACATTGTTTTGCAGTAGTCGTACTATATCATAATGGAAAAAGTAGAACTTTGATATGAAAGTAATGAACTCACTCCGCTACAAATAAAATCTATTGGTGTGCTAATCTAAATGTTGCACTACTTCAATCCTGTAAAAATGAATACCGGTATAATACTTATTCTGAATTGATGGAATCCCAAGTACCCATTGCGCTTATGATAATTTTAAATGTTACTTTATTAACTCAGTAAGTTCAGAAAGTTATTGCTCAGTTGAATCAGAGCTACGATTAAAAAGATGATTTGGGAATTATCAAGTGGCACTTTTTGTTTTTCACTGGGATTTTCATTTTGTAACATGTAGAGACGCTTGTAGAACAACAATCTGTTAAATTTTTATTGGAAAGATTTTATGAGGAAAATGAAGTTTTTCATTGACATTATCATCCGTAACTCGGAACGCCATGATAAATCTTGGCATCTAAAGCTGCGTTTACACCAAAGTTATTAACAAAATGTTAATAACTTAATCCTCACAGATTATTATAGATTGAACGGCACATGAAAACACATATGTTCATCATGTGTATGATAAGTTATGTTCAATCTAATAGAATCAAGTGAGTCTACGAGCTACGTTGAGAGAGCTCTCAAATATCATTCATTCACGATTTTTTTTTCTCAAAAAATTACAGTGAAGTAGGGTGTGACACTGGTAGTCTCTCATATTGTGCCGTCCAAAATACACTCTCCCCCCAACAAAACAGTAAAAATCGACAATAATCAACAGTAATCGGCTTCAGATAACAGTAAAAGTTGCGACATAAACGCCCTATACCATGGGATATCTACTTACGCTATTGTTTCTCTATGGTTCCATACACTTGAATTCAGGTCCAATTTTCAGTCCAAACATTTGAAAACAAAAAAGTTATAATTTAGATTATTTATAAACCAAATTGAATGACAAAATAACACTCACAATTCACTTAAAATTGTCAAATAATGATCAACTTTGATGATTATGATATACTCTAGTTTAGAAGGATTTGAACTAGACATTTGACCATGTCATGTCAGCAAATCAGATTATTTTGATCAAGTTGATTAAATTGTCTAGATCATATTTCTCGCTGATTGATTACACAGCTAGAAATAGATCTGTTTCTCACACACACACGCATTTTCTGTTTCGACAGACGATGAAATTATCATCTGTTTTTTCCAAGGATGGATGAATGTTATCCTTTTCATGTCCTTCAGCGAGTTTTCTCAGGGATGAGACCTAGTGCAATCGAATTTTCATATCATGAACCCACTATGTTCCAAATTTCGTGAAAATCGTTAGAGCCGTTTTCGAGAACAGATATACAGAAATTGCTCGCTTAATATAATTAATAATATAATATATATATATATATATATATAATGATTATTTAAGTATTGAATTGGGTCAGAATAATTTGAGGAAATTTACCTCTAATATTTTAAAAGAAATAAACCAGCAATATATAATTCTGATAGGTTGGAAATATTATTTTTCCACAATTATCCAATGTATCAAACCTGCAATAATAATCATCAGTATTATAAGGTCACGAGTGTATGAGCAGCCGTCAGTGATGAATATTATAAAGATAGTAAGGTATTCCGGATACATTTTCTCTTTGATCCCGTCTAATATGATTCAAAATAGCATGATTTGATGAATGGTAACGGATCTGATTGATGGTGAGATTAAATTATTTTATACCGGAATCCTTTCTGTATTTTTATTCTTCGGAGATTGAGAGTATCAAGGTCATTGGTAAGTGCTAGCAGAATAAACGTATACTGTATCACATAACATGGAAAAATACATCGTTTAAATTTTTCAGACTTATGCAATATAAAGAAAATATGACATTGGAAGCTAACTGTTGAGGCTGATCCAGTCTTAAAATAATATTCAGTTATCATTTCAGGTGGGGGGGGGGGAGCAACCCAATATTTCCCCTTCCCTGAATACGCCACTGTCACTATCATCCATCATCAATCATCATCTCAATCTCAATATTTAGTAATTGAATATTCAGCGGTATTTGAAATATACTCTTGATCTTTGCAATTTTATTACATTAGCGACACTCCAAATATCATGAGTGCAGTCAATTATGGCTGCATGTCGTTATTTTATTGGGTGAAGTGGAGTAGGATTGTGGTGTGGAGTTGATGAAGTGGTGGGGAAATGCTGAAATGCATTGCTGGTGCGGGCGGCGGTAGACTAATTAATTAGAGAATGTCCACGCCAGGCTATTGTAAGGTGCCAAAAGCAGACGCCGTTGGTAGTGCTGGTCAACCGGTCAACCGGACAGTCGACAACGGACCGATAACGGCTTTCTTGGCTCTAGGATGCATGCAAAGTGCTGCTTGTTTGCTTACCATATCCTTCTCTTAATTCACCCTTTACAATAATTCGCTCCTTTACCCTTAATTCGTTCTTCCGCACAATATTGAGCACAAGGCTACCAATGAACACTCTCCTGCTAACTACTCTACTTCTACTTTGTCCAATCCAACCCAATCTCCAAAGAAGTAACTTTTCTGTACTAGTGAATGTGATATTGTGCAGATATCCGTAATGAAATCTAGTTGAGTTTGTCAAAAACAATTTCAATGAACTCCATAGAAATCAAAGCCAAGATATTTAAAAATTCGAGGCAAAAAAAAAATGAGGAAATAGGCTACAGGTCCGGTAATTTCCACGCTCTCTCCTTGAAACCACCTTACCGATGGTTAGAAATCCATGTGACACTGTAGGTGTCATTCACTTTACTTTTAGTATTTTTTTTTTATTATTTCTATTAAAACTAGTCACTATGACTTACCCTTTATTTTGTTCTATTATTTCTTATCCTACATTGATTCTTATCCCTAAAATCTTCCAGTAAAGCATACAGTTCCAATCTATAATTCAACTACTCTAAATACTTTCACTACACTTTCATTCAATATACTTTTTTCACGAGCACTACACTAACTCGAAGGGCTTTGTTCTCTTCAACCTCCTTGTGAGTTCAGTGTTGTCTAATAGTTGGATGACTTCGATGTTGTCGTGTTGGTGAAGACGTGACTCATGATGGGCTGCCAATCGTCTTATCTCACTGGTCACATAGGGGATGTGCAGATATCGGTGCAAATCGCTGTTCCTTATGTACCAGGGCGCATTCACCATGTTCCGCAGTACTCTGTTTTGGAATGTTTGAATCTGCTTGATGTTAGAAGTTCTAGAGCAGCCCCAAAGCTGAATTCCATACGTCCAGACAGGTTTTTTAATGTGTTTGTAAATCAATAATTTATTGTCCAATGAGAGATGTGGTTGTCGGCTAGGGATGTCAATCCCGGGACTGATTTTCAATCCCGGTATTTCGGGATTATCCAATATCAATCCCGGGATCCCGGGACTGATCCCGGGACTGGCAAAAATCAGTTTCATGCATTTTGAGCCAATTTTTCCTCCTCAATTACATGTTCAGTAAAAGTGTGTGTAGATAAAAAAGAGGTTATTATAGAGGAAGAGGATATTATTTAAATGGAACATTACTTAGGAAACATATTAAAATTGAACATTCTATTCCTATAAATGTTTCCAAGATTAGGAGTAACTTTTTTCAAAAGCTTTACCACTACTTAATGATATCTTGTAGAACCAACTTTATTATCACTTCAACTAGCTATTCTACTTATGATTGAGAAAGAGAAGATATAAATGATGAATCATTAGACAGATAAGAGAGTTAATAGATGGTGCTTGTTTATTTCTGACTTCTGAAGTCTTTTCAAAGTTCTGAGTGCATTTCAAGGGAATTACATATGCACTATTGCAAATATTGTGCCGTCTAGACCAGGGGTTTCCAACATTTTTTATCCAAGGGCCACATTGTGAATTCTTGGGAGGCTGAGGGCCAGTAACAAGGATGTACGTGGAATTTGACTTGTGGGGACACACACGACGAGGGATTTGGGGGTGGACAATTATTATATAATATGAGGAGTTTTAAGTAATGTTTAAGTAGGAAGAAACAAACGAATTCATTTTAATACAAAGTCCAATTTATTGAGTGTAAAAAGCTCATAAGAAAACTTGACAATGCATGGATTTATAAAAAGTTACAATGTTAAAAAAGAATACTCATTTTTAGTGAGAATTTGTTCTCCACTTGAATTGTCCGCCATTTAGGATCAAACTTTGTGGTTCCGATCATTAAAATTGATTTAAAATGTTCATCTGACAAGGAAGTATTTGGATTAACAAAATTCATTTTTGAAAATGTCTGCTCACACTTGTAGGTAAATTCAAAAAGAGAAAACATAGCTCGAGCATGTTTTTTTATATTTTTAGTCTTTTTCTGGGAGAGAACTGTAAAATGGGAAGAGGTTACCTTCTTTGTTGCGTTCAAACAGGGACATGTGCAGTCCGTGCAGACCATTTGCTAATATCTCACAATGGTTGATCGCTGCTTGTTTACAACTAATTGAACACTTATTAAGAAATGGAGTGGCTTGTAAGAGAATAGCACTGAACTCACAGTTGTTGTCAAAAATGTGTTTAAATATATACTTTCAAAAATCTATTGCAATAACTCTCGGCGGGCCGGACAAAATCCATCCGCGGGCCGGATGCGGCCCGCGGGCCGTAGGTTGGAGAGCCCTGGTCTAGACCAGTGAATATAGATTGTAATAGAGAATAGAATTATTAATATAGAATAAAATTTTTAATATAGAATGAAATTTTAATTTAGAATAAGATTATTAAGTATAGAATTAATTTCTTTTCTCACTGGTCTAGACTGGTAATTGTGGTGCTGTGTAAACAGAAACAAACGAAGAGGCTAGAAACCGATGTTGAACCGATCATAACCATTCTGAGAATGACGCGAACCCATTATGTGAATTATATTTAGCCAGTACAGAGTACAGTATAATATGTATATGCAACTGTAGGTTGTGCCTGCAGAATAAATTAGTAAAACACTGAGCTCAACTCACACGATTCAGGTCGAGAAGAGACTCGGCTCTAGAAGAGAGCATGTGTTTCCAAATGGTGACACTCAGACGATTCTAGTCTCCGTGACTTCACCATTCTAAACACATGCCCTCGACTAGAGTCGAGTCTCTTCTCGACCTGAGTCGCATGTGAGTTGAGCCTTGGAACAATAAATTAGTCATGCAAAACTCACATTCATCACTGTCTATGAATTCTATATTGTTTCAATTTCTATAATTGTTCTTGGAAAAATACTATTCACAATTTCAGGTTTTCTAATCCCGAAAATCCCGAAATTGACGCTGAGAAATACCGGGATTGTTAGGTATCAAAAATGGACCGGGATCCCGGGATTGACATCCCTATTGTCGGACCAACAGCCAATAGATTTTACTGTATTTGAGTCTTAGCTCGCTCCTTTTCATCTTGATATGCTCTTTCCATTCCAACTTGGCATCAAGAGTCATTCCGAGGTATTTTGCTGTGTTGCTGTGTGGTACTACATTCCCATTCAGATCTATTCAAATCGGATCATTGATATTTTTGTTTGTGAAGTTGATATGAATGGACTTCATGTCATTCAATCGAATTCTCCATTTTTGGTTCAGTCACTGAATCTGTTGCTAGCAATCTGTAGTTTTGAGGCTGCTTCTTGTACTGTTTCCCTTCTGCCAGTATTGCAGTATCATCAGCAAAAGTAGCTATTGTCACTGCATCCAATTCAGGAAGATCGCTTGTTTACAGCACATAAAGAACTGATCCAAGAACACTTCCTTGTAGAACTCCAGCCCTTATTTCCTTCAATTCGGAGACGTCGTCACCTTGTTTTACTCTAAATAATCTGTTGTTGATGTATGATTTTAAAAGTTTCACAAGTGAGTGAGAAGAATTTTATGGAGTTCAATGATCAGTCCCTCATGCCACACTTTGTCAAATGCCTGTGCCACATCAAGGAAGATTGCTGAGCAATCTAGATTTTTTTCAATGAATTCTCTATTACATTGGTGATTCTATGTACTTGGTACAGGGTTAAGTGCTTCTGCCTGAAACCTAATTGATGGGCTGGCATAAGATTCCTGCTACTTATGATGGGAGACAATCTCTTCATTAGCAATTTCTCAAAAAGTTTTGAAATTACAGGTAGAAGAGATATTGGGCGGTACGATTTTGCTTCTTGAGGACATTTCCCAGGCTTTTGCAACATAATGACTTCTGCCACCTTCCAATCTGAGTGATGCATTGAATAAATATGTTAGCATGACAATACCTTTCCTGGAACTTTCTTCAAGATTTCACCTGTAATCAGATCAAACCTAGGTGATTTTTTGGTATTCAGATTATATTTTATTTCTTCTTGAACCTTATTTCTAGAAACTAGATCAATCTCTGTATCTAAATTATCTATCATAATATCTTCTTCAGGATCAATTTCAGATTGAAAGTTGTTTGGCTGAACGATTTCTTCTAGGTGATTAGCAAATATATCTGCCTTTTCTCTGTTATTTCTTGCCCAAGTACCATCTGGTTTTCTAATTGGAGGGGATTGGAATATTGGTCGCTTAATTCTTTTTGTTGCTTTCCATAATGGATAATCTGTACTGGCATCAGCTATCAAATTTTGAAGGTAGTTATTAATGGATTCCTCAGTTAGTTTCCTTATCTCTCTTCTCTATAATTGTTGTGTTTTGTTATTTAAGATATTTTCATCGGCAGGATCACGAGTTTGTTGCCATCTTCTTCTTGCCCTTCGTTTTTCTAAAACAAGCTGTCGAATCTCCAGGGGGTAATTGCATCCTTTCGTTTTCCTGGTGTATTGTCTAGTGTTTTTCCAGGCTGATTTCTGGATTTTCCACATGAAATTTTCTGCGGCTTCATCTAACTGCTCAGCTGTTCTAAGTGGAATATTCAAGTTGATTTCATTCTCCAAATTCACTTTTAAAGCTTCCCAGACTGTTGTTCTGTTGACTAACATTGATCTTTCTTCTTTCTCTATCATTCGTTCACTAAATGTGAGAACTACAGCTGAATGGTCAGAATCCAGGTCAAAGCTCTCTTCAATGTCGATGAAATTACTGGATATTCTCTTTGTTATGAAGAAATCTGGAAGATCTGGAGTTTTATTCAAATCTGTTGGCCAATAAGTAGGTTGAATGGAATTCGCAGCCCAGCTCCTGGATAGCCTCTCTGAGTTCTTTTCCTTTGGTAGTTGTGAGTCTTGAACCCTATTCCTTATGCTTGGCATTGAGGCTGTGCAAAGGCTATAAATAAACTTTCTACTGGTGATATTTTTCAAAGTTTTTCGATTTTAATATCATCAAGCTATCAAAATGGGAAATTTTTCTCGGAAAACATTTTTTTCCCGATCATTACTTTTTGAGATATGAGCGACTGAAGTTCAAATTTTTGGGACAGAAGATTTCAAATTCGGTACGATTTAAATCCATGAGATTTGGAGGATGGATTCTTCATGGTATTATTGATCTAGTAAAACAAAAATTTTCTGAGAATATCAATTTTTCGAAGTTATTCAATTTACCAAGAATAACCAAAAATAACTCAACTAAAAGTTATTTTTAGTAAAATGAATAACTATCTTAAAAATTGATATTTTCAGAAAATTTTTATTTTACTAGATCAACAATAACACGAAGAGTCTATCGTACAAATCTCATGGATTTATCTCTTACCGAATTTGAAATGTTCTGTCCAAAGAATTTAAACTTTAGGCGCTCATATATCAAAGAGTGATGATCAGAGAAAAAATGTTTTCCCAAAAAAAAATTTCATTTTGATAGCTTGTATACAAATTAAAAAACTTTGGAAAATATCACGAGTGAAAAGTTTATTTTTAGCCTTTGCACAGCCTTAAAATCTCCACCCACTATGAATCACGTACATTTCACTGCCCCCCCCCCCCCACCTAGCCCAATGGTGATTTGAGCATTACACATCGTTTGTGCATCGTTTGTGCACGAATGTGCACGTACATGTAACGTTTGTACACACTTTTTGAGCAAGGTAATGGGTTATCACAGGAGTAAGGTATAGTAGAGTGGGCAAGGGTTGCTGGGGAAATGCTATCCCCCAAACAGTCAGAACACTCCAATTTTCAGCTCAATCGTTTGTGCATCGTTTGTGCACGAATGTGCACGTACATGTAACGTTTGTGCACACTTTTTAAGCAAGGAAATGGGTTATCACAGGAGTAAGGTATAGTAGAGTAGGCAAGGGAGGCTGGGGAAATGCTATCCCTCAAGCAGTCAGAACACTCCAATTTTCGGCCCAATCGTTTGTGCACGAATGTGCATGTTAATGTAACGTTTGTGCACACTTTTTAAGCAAGGAAATGGGTTATTACAGGAGTGAGGTATAGTAGAGTGGGCAAGGGGGGCAGGGGAAATTCTGTCCCCCAAACAGTCAGAACACTCCAATTTTCAGCTCAATCGTTTGTGCATCGTTTGTGCACGAATGTGCACGAACATGTAACGTTTGTGCACACTTTTTAAGCAAGGAAATGGGTTACAATACACTTTTACAATACAAAACACTGCAATATATGTAAGATTGTGCAAGTACTTTCGCCTTTTGTGCAGTCATCAATACTGAATTGAATCCAATCTACTTATACGTGGAACTTCTTCTTCTTTTGGTTCCTATCCGTTTCGGATGTTGGCAACCATTCTGGCTATGATGACCCTGTTGACTGCCGCCCTGAACAGCTGTGCTGTGCTCATTCCATACCATGTCCTCAGGTTCCTAAGCCACGATATTCTCCTTCTTCCAGGACCTCTTTTACTTTCTAATACGTGGAACTAGTTATTTTAATCAAAATAATTTCATAAAATAATTTAATAAAAATTTTTACTTTCCTTGCCATATTACCATATCACCCTATTACTGAAGATTGTATTAAACCAGGTCCCTTGCCGCCCCCAGGGACGGAGTATTCCAGGAAAATGTGATGGAAATCAATGAAACAAGTCTTCAGCTATCATGTGATACTACTTTCAAATTTCGGGCTCAACAATTACACTATCAGCGGGGGGGGGGAAGGGTTGTAGGTAACCAGGTCCCTTGCCGCCCCCAGGAAAGGAGAATTTCAGGAGAATGTGATGGAAATCGATAAAAAAAGTCTTCAGCTATCATGTTTTTTCTTTTTGAATTACTCATGTTTGCGTAATTCATAAAGTAGTACTACGGCTAGAACAGTTAGCTCTTCCACAGTTTATATTCATGTTGTGCTTTATAATAATTTTGTCAGACTTCTCGGCTGTAAACTAATAAAACTAACTACCTATTTATATCCCCCACTACAATATCATGACATATTTCAAAATTTGATTGGTAATTTTTTGGAGATTCAGCTTTCAGATTACGTTACCTTTCATTCTTACTCGCTATTATCTACCATTTACTATTTCAAGTTCCAAAACTATAATATATGGAATATAGAAACAACTTGTGAGACATTATAAAGGGATATGTAAAATATGCTTTGACAAGTATAACAGATTATTTTGAATAACTGGCAAAATCGCTAAATGAAAAGATTTTATAGGTCTCTAGCAAACAGCTGCTTTGTTATCGCCGGGTGCGATATCAACAAGTTAGAGATTAGATAATAACGGGTATCCTGGCTACAATTCGAACAGCCAAATAGAAAAGAATTTTATTGCTATTTATTTTATTATATAAAATAATGTATGGTCAGATCGGCAGTCACCTCCATCTAGACTGCTGCCACAGTAAAACATGTAGACTGTGCTATCTGCGACATCATTCCAACTTCCAGTACCCTTCTCCCATCTTCCTAGCACTGAGAGAGCTAGCGCTGGAGTGATGGTCTTGGTTGATCAGAGATGGAAAAATAGAATAGAGAGTTACTCCTTTGTTAGTGAAAGAATAATAAGGGTCCGATTCAAGATGGACAGAGGTTACTTGACTTTATTTGGCACATATGCTCCTGAAGAAGGAAAGAAAGAGGCTACGATAGAATTCTATGAAGAATTACAGAAACAGTTGACCGCATGCAACAAAGCAGACTATGTGATTGTAGCTGGAGATTTGAATGCTCGAGTAGGAAACCAGCCGATTCCACAGGTGGTAGGAACATTTGGGGAATATCACCTGAATGAGAATGGTAGACAGTTGCGAGACTTTTGCACATACAATGAGCTGAAGATCACAAATACATTCTTTAGAAAAAAAGACATACACAAATATACCTGGACAGGGAGAGGATACAGATCTCTGATTGACTATGTGATTGTGAACAAGAAACTGTCCGGACAGGTTCAGGATACCAGAGTTTATAGAGGTAGTGATGTAGCCAGTGACCATTTCCTCGTGGTTTCCAAAATTAATTTGTGGACAAGATGTAGGAAAGCGAGTAAACCTCAAAACAAAGCGGAGAACAAAGTATTCAAAGTGTATCTTTTGCAAACCGAGAGTATAAGAACTTTATATCAGACAAGACTAACACAAAGGCTCTCTACAAGACCGACAGCATCAACAATTGAAGGCGAATGGAAAAATATCAAAGACACTATCAAAGAAGTAGCCCATGAAATACTTGGCACGAAAAAATTGTTAAAAGACGAAAAGGTTTGAAAATTTGGAACGACGAGATTTCTCAAGCTATTGCAGACAAGAAAAAAGCATACAAGGAACTCCTTCAGTCACCAACAGACGACACAAAAGAAAATTATCGGCTCAAACGTAATATAGCGAAAACAATTGTTAGGAAAGCACATGAAGATTCATGGGAAAGATTCATCTCAGGAATAGAAGATGACCTTCATGGCAGGCAGGAAGTTGCTTACAAATGGATGAGACACCTCAATAGTACGGTCAAAGAAATGGCTGAGATAAAAAATGTGAGCAAACATGAATGGATTGAACACTACAAAGAACTGTGGTATGACCAAGATTTGCCAGTCATGGAAAGTATTGACCAGCGGATGGATCCAGTGAGTGATGTTGATCTCATAAGCATTGATGAGTTGGAAGAAGCCCTCAATAAAACGAAAAATAGGAAGGCAACTGAGGTGGATCTGCTAAATATGGAGCTTTTAAAATATGGCGGAACATTACTGAAATTTCGACTGCTTCATCTAATCAACATGTGCTGGACATCACGTTATGTGCCCGAGGAGTGGAGAAAAGCTTTAGTAATATCTCTATTCAAGAAGGGAAGCAGGAAAGACCCGAATAATTATATAGGTATATGCTTGTTGAGCAATGTCTATAAATTGTACAGCAGAATCCTGAATAATAGACTTCGGAAAATCCCTGATGTACTCCTACTAGAGGAGCAGGCTGGTTTCAGAAAGGGCCGATCATGTATGGACGATGTTTTCTCATTGAAACAGATCATAGCAAAAAGAGTAGAATTCAATTTACAGACACACCTTGCATTCGTGGACTACGAAAAAGTGTTTGATAAAGTCAATCGTCAATTATTGTTAGATAACTTGATCAAACGAGGTTTCCCAATTCATTTAGTCGAAGTCATCAAGAGTTTGTACAGCGAGACAAAAATAATCCTAGACTGCTCATGCTCCCAGTCAGAAGAAATTGTTATCAATGTTGGTTTGAGACAGGGTTGTCCTCTCTCACCAACTCTCTTCAATATTTATGCGGACGACCTTTGTAGGGAGTGGAAGCAACAAATTCACCCAGGTATACAACTAACATACAATATTGCTGTCAATTCATTATGGTTTGCAGATGATCAAGTAATATTGCAGGAATCAGAGGACAATCTGCAAAGAGCAATATATCAACTCAATCTACTGAGCTCAGAATATAATATGAAGATTTCCTTGCACAAAACAAAAGTGATGGCGTTTCTGGGGAAGTCTCCAATACGTTCTAAAATAGTTCTCAACAATAGAATACTGGAACAGGTATCACATTTCAAATATTTGGGATGTGATATTACATATGAGGAAGACCACGACTTGAATGCAAAAATTAACAGATTCCAGTACATATGCGGAACTATTAACAGAACTCTCAAAAATAAAGCCCGAAAAGAGACGAAACTCAAATTTTATAAAGTAATGGCCGTCCCTACACTTTTGTATGGCTCTGAAACCTGGGTACAAGAGAAGGGAGTGGAGCAGGTTACAGGCGGCCGAAATGAGATTTTTAAGGTCAGTGAAGGGATGCACCAGAGAGGACAGGCTTTATAATATCGATATCCGTAGAGAGCTCAATGTAATCTCCATACCTCAACAAGTTGACGGGAATCGACAACAGTGGAGAGAACACGTTGAGAGAATGGGAAATGGAAGAATCCTGAAAGCTGCCATTGCTTACAAGCCAGAAGGGAGGAGAAGTATTGGCAGACCAAGAAAAAGATGGGAGAATGTTTGAAGGTGGAACAGGTATTAATGCCTACCCCTGTAAGAAGACGACGACGACGATAAAATAATGAATTTTTGAGGTTAGGCTCAATGATACTTACTGGTCGGCAACCTAAATAATCGGTCAAGCCGTATAATTTGAAATTTAGCCAGACACCTATGGCAAATTCAGTTGTAAACAAATAGCATTCGTTTAAGATGTGACCAGAGGATTTGGTAACCACATGACATGTTATTGTAAAAGGAAAAACAATTTAATAAACATGAAACTATTTATTATGTTAAATGAGCATGTACAAAATTTGTAAAATAAATCAAAATATTAAGGAAGTATGTATATTCTATTAGGCGCATGGATACATTTGTAATTTTTGAATAAGCCAATCAAAATGCAGTAACTGACTGGCGGTAAAAGTGAGTCGATTCAAAGATATACTTTATTATTCATATAAATGATAAGAATTTATAAGTTATCACTACTCAGTTCATGTAACAGATGCAATTTGAATAATTATGAAATATAATGTGTAATATTTATGTAATAACCTAGCAGATTGACACGGACTATTTTGATTATGTAATGGCGTAGTAGTTGAATATTTAAATGATATGCAAATTTGGAATACAGAAGTATGATCGTAGAGAATAGGGGTAGATGAGAGCCCACTTGCTTGCCAGAGGTCACCTGGAACAGCCACCAATTTTATAGAGCAAAAATCCCTTTTTAATAATTGTACATTTTAAAAATTTAAGTTTGAATTCAATAAATAATTTCATAAGACTCAGTGAGGTCGTATTAAGGCGTGAGTCATAGAATATTTTATTGTTCCCCCCTTGGAGAAGACGACTTCAGCCCACCAGAAAGCCTAAGACGTCTGAAGAATTCGGATCGCCATCATCATTTTGTGAAATTCGACACGTGTGTTATATAGTTCAAAAGAAATATATCATGGGCGCCCTCAGTGCTTCGAGTGACACAAGATTCATAAAGCTAGCTCGTCGAAAGGTTATTCAAATATGAAAATTAATATCAAACTTGTGCAAGTCTTGAAACGTAAAAAGGGATTTCTATTAATTAAGAACGATATATCAGATTTACATGTTTAAGTATGCACAGATAAAATTTTTAAATTTTGATGTTATAATTTATATGCTCACTCGATCATTCTTTTATTAGTAAATTATAAAGATGCAAATGAAGCTCATGTTCACTGGATAAATTGATTTATCTAATTTCCATCAGAGGCCGAACCTTAGCCTGAGAGATACATATTAATATATTTGAGATTTATAGTTTATAATTAGTTATTTATATTAATTTGGAAAGAAGATATATAAGATTTTATTCGACAAGCAATAGCAAGTCGATAACTGAGCTGCATAATTTAAATGCATATGATTGATGATTTATGAAGCACATGGTAATATTTCGTGCTAAAAGCAAAGCCAAATAAGTGAGCTATCTGTGATATTTTTTCGATATATATTTATTTGTTCTTTATTTATTTTTTATACTTGTTGCTCTATATATTTATTTATTCGTTGATATTTGTGTAATATATCTGTGTCAATATTTGATGGTGTATCCTTTATTTATTTCCCTATCTCCATGCATGACCAATCTCGTTATAATCTATTTAGTTACCAGTATTAAAAAATTATTAAGATTACCAGCCAACTATATTCTTCACCAAATAAGTTGGGGAAAGCAGTGATATACAGCATTGATTATCAAATCTTTGGAAATAGTACGTTCCCGAGATTTATATAAATTATCCAGTATCAATAAATCTGATTTGAAGAATCTTAAGGTCATAGTATTAAGTTGCAGCAAAATAAATTACTTCATCTGTGTTTATGGAATTCAACAAATCAGTCACAGAAATTGTGAACTGTTGGAGCGGCCGACGTCAGTAACCAGCGAAAGCAGAGAACTGCGGGAGCTCCTGGGAGAGCCAGTAAGAAATTGGTATTATTACTATTCTAGGAACCACAAAAAGGGTTATATATCTTATAATTCATGCTCTACCGACTGCAGCCAAGCAGGGCAACACGTTACTGGAAAAAATAACGTGACACAAGTAAAGGCAAGCAATTTTACTTACAATCCCCTTCAAGCTACATTACAAAATCTATTCAAATATTTGGAATCTTTATGACGGCGGCGGGAAAAAGACTCTCATGGCCATACTATGGTAATGTTGTTAGTGTAGCCTAAATATACCATTTGGGCTGTCAATGGGCCTTACGACTGTTACACTTCAGCCGAAACCGACAATTTAACATGCCCATCCTATTATTGAAAGAAATTGGAATAGAACCAAATAGCTTAATTTCTGTTGTTTTGAAATTCAGATGGGCTTTTTAAATTAGCCGCCATTTCAGGTGTTTATAAAAGTGAAATCTGATCTCAGTTATGGAAGCAATTTTTTGAATCAAATTATGAAAAAATATATATTCTTGATTAATTTGACATCAAATTGATTATTCTATCAAGGAAATGATGATTATTATTAGATCAAATTTAATGGGATGAATTGAGTAACAGCTGTGTACACTCAGTGGCAAAATGGAGAGACTTGGCAACGTTTTTCTCCTATCTTTCTTCACTGCCATTATAACGTGGACCTCACTTAAGAGCATGGATCACTCAAAAACAATATTAAAAAATTAATCTGCTAGTCCAGGCAATGAATGTATAAAAATAGTCCAGTAAATAAAGACATAAAAATCTGGTGTGGCGCACTCACACAACTTTCCTTGCCGTTATGAAAATTGATCACCTGACGCTAGTGTGCACGCGCATCTCAAGTCTACTATTTTGATCTAAGCCAGCTGATGACAGTACAATAACGCTGGAGACACACGAAGTCTGCTATCTTTTCATAGTGAATGATTCAATAGAATCAACAGTTGCCAACAGTTTGCAATTGAAATAATAAGATTTTCTCGAATTTCGAGCTTATTTTGAATTTTAGGTGAAAATTTTACTGAATATTAATTGTAGAGATTTTCATGCTTGATATTATCCACTTGGAATTTTTTGTTTAAATTGTATCTGAAGCCTGATAATTGAGAATCTAAAATCAAACTTTGCATAGATGGGGCGGAGCTCCTGGAATTTTTACAGATATGGATTTTAGGTATGAATTTAATCAAAATCGGAGTAGTTTTCGAGAAAATCGTGGAAAACCCTGTTTTCGACAACATTTTCTCAATTTTATCCGCCATCTTGAATTGCATTAGATTTAAATTGTTCGTGTCGGATCCTTATATTGTTATATTGTAAGGACCTTAAGTTCCAAATTTCAAGTCATTCCGTTGATTGGGAGATGAGATATCGTGTAAACAGACGCACATACACTCATACACACACACACACACACACACACACACACACACACACACACACACACACACACACACACACACATACAGACCAATATCCAAAAACTATTTTTTTGGACTCAGGGGACCTTGAAACGTATAGGAATTTAGAAATTGGGGTACCTTAATTTTTTTCGGAAAGCAATACTTTCCTTAACTATGGTAATAGTGGCAAGGAAAGTGAAAAAGGGGGTGTGCTCGCAATTTTTATTGTAGTTCTGATTTTTTAATATTTTATTTATGTTATTTATTAGAAGTCCAGAGCCAAATTCTTCATGCAAAATCTCCTTGTGCTATATACAGGATGGCCCAGAAACCTCGTATTCTCGTTTCATTGTCCAGTTTTCAGCTATTTCTGCTAAATCCAGTGATCGGACAGAAAAATTTGTTCCCATATTTTTTAAGAGTATAAAATTCTGAATGAAATTAGATCATTCGGAACTCTCTATCTCCAATGAGTACTGAGTTATTATTTTTCAAAAATGAGTGGAATTAAAAAAAAATTTTTTCTTATGATATTTAGTATTTGATCAACAATATATCCCGATTGTTACAATCTAGATGTGAAATTCAAAATCCCTCTAGGCGTAATTTTGTGCTCTACAACCTGAGACTAGATAGAGCGCTCTATCTCATACAGGTTTTCAGGTACACCTGACAATGACCCTTGTATTGTGAAAAACACCTAATTTTTTACCTTCAACTATTATCACCAACTATATTGTCCTCACAGTGATATTTTGCACAATGATATAAGTTGAAATGATATAAATGGAAATTTTATTGTTGAGTGTGCTTAAGCCCACATTCCCACACACAAAAAATGGTAAATTTCTATATTCAAAGCTGCATATCTTGTAAAATGCCTCAGTCTAATACATCTTCGAGTCTAATAGATCATAAAACTCACGATTGATTCCAAATTGTAGATAATATTATCCTCTACGAGCTCAGTTGCCTAAAATTCATCTCGAATAACGTTTTCCTATCATATAACTGCCGAAACCGTGGATATGAGGAAAATATTTTCAATTTCCGGATTTTTCTTCAACAATCGAATCTCAAATTACAAACATATTTTTTAATGAATCATTAACAGTAAATGAAAGAGAAGATTCTATTGTACATTTCATGATCAAGTAATAATTTCTATAATAACGGGTTACCGAGATATATAGCTTTGAATATAGAAATATTATTTATTATATAATTATTTTATTATCTGGAAGAAAGGTATGAATAAGTTTTGGCGGAAAAGGAACAAAGAAATCAAGGTTTTTAAGCACAAAGAAATTGCAAATTAAAAAAATCGAGCCAAGCACGGTGGTCCCAACTCACTCGATTCTCACGCAAAGGAGTTCTCTGCATTATTACATTTTTTCCGAAATCGATGTTTATAAATTAAAAAAAAAAATACACTAAATTGCCTAAAATTTTTGTAAAGGCTAAAAATAAGGCTGTGCAAAGGCTAAAAATAAACTTTCCACTAGTGATATTTTTCAAAGTTTTTTGTATACTATCAAGCTATCAAAATGAAAAAGTTTCTTAGAAATTTTTTTTCAGATCATTACTTTTTGAGATATGAGCGCCTAAAGTTAAAATTTTTGTTATAGAACATTTCAAGTTCGGTAAGAGATAAATCCATGAGATTCAGAGGATAGATTCTTCATGGTATTGT
This sequence comes from Nilaparvata lugens, assembly GCF_014356525.2. Lineage (NCBI taxonomy): Eukaryota > Metazoa > Arthropoda > Insecta > Hemiptera > Delphacidae > Nilaparvata > Nilaparvata lugens. The sequence continues at coordinate 51,218,194 of NC_052504.1, forward strand.
TGATATAGTAGGAAAAAACTTTTCTAGAAATATCAATTTTTGAGAAAGTTATTCAATTTACTGAAAATTACCAAAAAAAACTTTTAGTTGAGTTATTTTCGGTAATTTTTGGTAAATTGAATAACTTTCTCAAAAATTAATAATCTCAGAAAAGTTTTGTTTCACTAGATCAAGAATAGCATGAGGAATCCATCCTCCAAATCTCATGGATTTATCTCTTACCGAACTTTGAATGTTTTGTCCCAAAGATTTAAACTTTAGGTGCTCATATCTCAAAAAGTAATGATCGGAAAAATAATTTTTCCTGAGAGAACTTTTTCATTTTGATAGCTTGACAGTAAGTTTATACAAAACGAAAAACTTTGAGAAATATCACCAGTAGAGAGTTTATTTCTATCCTTTGCACAGCCTTAATATCGGGGCACCGAGCTTCGCCGGTTATTTTTATTATTGATAAAAATAACACAATTCTCTAAAATGATCATGTTTATATTTCACAACTAGCTATGAATTTCAAGGATGCGATATTTTGATTTTTCACATACTCACTCACTCACTCACTTTTTTACTATCCACAGCTGTTTCTGCCAAAGATGAATTATTATCCTTTTAATGTCATTCAGTGAGTTTTCTAGAGATGAGACCTAGTGCAATCGAATTTTTATATCATAAACCTACTATGTTCCAAATTTTGTGAAAATCGTTAAAGCTGTTTTTGAGATCCATTGAACGAAAATAACCACTTATGATATTAATATAAAAAAATATAAAAAAATGAAAATATAAAAAATATAAAAATATGGAAATATAAAAATATAAAATATAAAATATAAAAAATAAAAATATAAAATATAAAATATAAAAATAAAAAAAAAAATATAAAAATAAAAATATAAAATATAAAAAAATATAAAAAAATGAAAATATAAAAAATATAAAATATAAAATATAAAAAAAAAAATAAAAAAATAAAAAAATATGAAAATATAAAAAATAAAAATATAAAATATAAGAATATAAAAATATAAAATATAAAAATATAGAAATATAAAAATATGAAAATTTAAAAATATGAAAATATAAAATATAAAATATAAAAATATAGAAATATAAAATATAAAATATAAAAAAAAAAATAAAAATATAGAAATATAAAAAAATGAAAATATAAAAATAAAAAATATAAAAATATGAAAATTTAAAAATATAAAATATAAAAATATAAAAATATCAAAATATAAAATATAAAAATATAGAAATATAAAAAAATGAAAATATAAAAATATGAAAATATAAAAATATATAAAAAATATAAAATATAAAAATATATAAAAAATATAAAATATAAAATATAAAAAATAAAAATATAAAATATAAAAATATATAAAAAATATAAAATATAAAAATATGAAAATATAAAATATAAAATATAAAATATAAAAAATAAAAATATAAAATATAAAATATAAAATATAAAAAATATAAAAATAAAAATATAAAATATAAAATATAAAATATAAAATATAAAATATAAAATATAAAATATAAAATATAAAATATAAAATATAAAAATATTAAAATATAAAATATAAAAATATGAAAATATAAAATATAAAATATAAAATATAAAATATAAAATATAAAAATAAAAATATAAAATATAAAATATAAAAATATTAAAATATAAAAATATAAAATATAAAAATATATAAAATATAAAAATATTAAAATATAAAATATAAAATATAAAAATAAAAAATATAAAATATAAAAATAAAAAATATAAAAATATAAAATATAAAATATAAAATATAAAATATAAAATATAAAATATAAAAATATTAAAATATAAAAAAAAAAATAAAAATATAAAATATAAAATATAAAAATATTAAAATATAAAATATAAAATATAAAAATATAAAAATATTAAAATATAAAAATATGAGAATATAAAAATAAAAAATATAAAAATAAAAAATATAAAATATAAAATATAAAATATAAAAATATGAGAATATAAAAATAAAAATATAAAATATAGAAATATAAAAATATGAAAATATGAAAATATGAAAATATGAAAATATGAAAATATGAAAATATGAAAATATGAAAATATAAAAATATATAAGTATGAAAATTTAAAAATATGAAAATATTAACATATGAAAAATATGAAAATATGAAAATATAAAAATATATAAAAATATATAAGTATGGAAATATAAAAATATTCTAATATAAAAATACAGAAATTGCTCGCTTTATATAATAGGATTATGTCATGTGACCAATGCTGTCACTGCCTCTCAAAGGCATATTTTTCCACAATTCAAAATACCATTTCTGTTCATCCACTCTGTATATGAAAATTCCAAGAATGGCTCAATATCTCATAAACAAAGGTAATTTGACTGTGGGTGTAATTGGGGATCCTACTCAAATTTGAAATATCACTTCACTAAGGCTTTAAAAATCTGGTCTGCTATCTTGGGTTCACCTTTTTGAATGCAAATTTATTCTTTAAATAGGAAGGTAGTCATGTGATACATGATTTTGAAACGGAATTTCAAGAAAAAGTGAATGTTAAAAACCACATATTCAAATCTCAAATAGTTTCGAAGATATTCACATTATTAATCGAAGCAGAAAGGAGAGAAGAAAGTATGAGAGCGGCTTAGTATCTCATTAAAAATGTGATTCCAAGGTGGGTATGACTGGGAATCCTTCTCAAATTGAACATGCTACTTTACTATGACTGATAATCTGATCTTTCATCTTGGATCCACCATTTTAAAGATATTCACATTATTAATCAATACCACTCTTATGTGATTTCATTTCAGTTTTCCATGGTATTGATTAAAAATGTGAATATCTTCTTAACGGTTTGAGATATTGATGTGGGGTTTTGGTCATTCATTTTGTCTTGGAATTGTGAATTGAAATCATCTATCGCATGACAGCCTTCCTATTTGAAAAATCTGGTGTGGTACACTCACACAACTTTCCTTGCTCATTGAACTGCAAGCCTCATTCTCAAACGAGAATAATTTAGGGGAATAACATAATGACGATTGGCGGCAACATATTTGCAACTACGATCAGACTACTGTATACGTGTATATTATAATTGATTGTTTTCAGAGTACTTTGTGTAAATTGTGAAATTAGATGATTTTTTTAAAAGTCGTCAAAAAAGCTGTTCTACAGATGAAATATCTTGACTATGACTGTGTTCTTTTTATAAACTGCTCTACCTACCTCATGCACGAGAAGGAGGTTACAAAGTCCATTTCTCAAGGATGGGGTGGACCACCATTAGTTTCCCGGGAAAAAGACTCATGCCAGTTGATAGAGCTGATAAATAACTATACAGGGTATGAATTTGAAAAAATCGTTAGAGCCGTTTTTGAGAAACATGGTTTTTAGTAACTGTCATTTTTCTCAAGAATATTACAGAGCTCCTGCAATTTTCCCAGAAATGAGACTCATGTCAGTTGATAGGGCTTATGGATAGCCATCCATGGTATAAAATTGAAGAAAATCGTTAAAGCCGTTTTCGAGAAAACCGTGAAAAACATGGTTTTTTAGTCATTATCCGCCATTTTTCTCATGAATATTACGGAGCTCCTGAAATTTTCCCAGAAATGAGACTCATGCCAGCTGATAGGGCTTATGAATAGCTATCTATGGTATAAATTTGAAGAAAATCGTTAGAGCCGTTTTTGAGAAAAAAGTGAAAAACATGGTTTTTTAGTAATTATCCGCCATTTTTTCCGCCATCTTGAATTGAATTTTATTGAATTTCTTATTGTCGGATCCTCATGGTATAAGAACCTTAAGTTTGAAATTTCAAGTCAATCGGTTTATTAGGAATGGAGTTATCGTGTTCACAGACATACACACATACACACACACACACACACACACACACACACACACACACAACACACACACACACACACACACACACACACAACACACACACACACACACAGACCAACACCCAAAAATCATGTTTTTGGACTCAGGGGACCTTGAAACGTATAGAAAACTTGAAATTAGGGTACCTTAATTTTTTTTGGAAAGCAATACTTTCCTTACCTATGGTAGTAGGGCAAGGAAAGTAAAAAATGAAGTTGCATTTAATATGGTGGACCAGATTTTTAAGTAAAAAAAGTAGTATTTTAGATTTGAGTAGGATCCCCAATCACATTTACCATCTAATTACCTTTGGGAATGAGATATTGAGCCGTTCTCGGACTTTTCACCCATTCTGTATGCATCTCTCTTACATAAAAGTTGGGTCAGTTTTTTATATTACATTCAATCAACAGATTACCAAATCTGTCCATTTGAAAATAGTGATAGTTTTCCATCGATATTTATGGGATTTCAATATCTGAAGCAAAAAATATCAGTAACCAATATTAGTAGAGTCAAGGAAGGGTTAAAGAGGAAAAAATTTTAGATGAAAATGTTTAACTCACAGCTCTGTTTCGGGAAGTGAGGAGGTAAACATATCAAAAACTCACTGACTATAAGAAAATATCTCATGATTGATAATTAATTATTATTATTATTGCTATGTAGTGCTATTTTCTCATTCCTTATATATTTATACACATACATAGTAAAATATAATGGAAGTATGACATTGGATGATAATTTTTGTGGCTGATCCAGCCACATTCGTGCACAAACGAAGAACAAACGATTGAGCCGAGAATTGAAGTGTTTTGACGGTTTGGGGGATAGCATTTCCACCAGCCCTCCTAGCCGTTGTATTATATCTCACTCCTGCAACGATCCATTTCCTTGCTTAAAAAGTGTGCACAAACGTTACATGTATGTGCACATTCGTGCACAAACGAAGCACAAACGATTGAGCCGAAAATTGGAGTGTTTTGATGGTCTGGAGGATAGCATTTCCCCAGCACCCCTTGCCAACTCTACTATACCTCACTCCTGTGATGACCCATTTCCTTGCCTAAAAAGTGTACACAAACGTTACATGTATGTGAACATTCGTGCACAAACGATTGAGCCGAATATTGGAGTGTTTTGACGGTCTGGGGGATAGCATTTCCACCAGCCCTCCTAGCCGTTGTATTATATCTCACTCCTGCAACGATCCATTTCCTTGCTTAAAAAGTGTGCACAAACGTTACATGTATGTGCACATTCGTGCACAAACGAAGCACAAACGATTGAGCCGAAAATTGGAGTGTTTTGATGGTCTGGAGGATAGCATTTCCCCAGCACCCCTTGCCCACTCTACTATACCTCACTCCTGTGATGACCCATTTCCTTGCTTAAAAAGTGTGCACAAACGTTACATTTACATGCACATTCGTGCACAAACGATGTGTAATGCTCAAATCGCAATTACACTGAGTGGGGGGGCTATCGTTTCCCCAGCCCCCCTAATCGAATTTTCAAATAATTTGTTCAGTTTGCGTGCACAAACGCAGAGTGGTCGTGCACATTCGTGCACAAAAGATGCACGAACGATGTGTAATGCTCAAATCGCCATTTGGCTTGGTGGGGGGGGGGGGCGCAGCGAAATGTACGTCTATATGAATCTATCTCCAAGCTGGAGAAGAATATTTGTATAATCTTTTTTCTTTAAATTGTAACGTGGTAGAAAATATGCAGCTCCAACGAGTATTTTCTGCTTAATTGACTCTATTCCAACTACAGTTAGCTGTATTCCATTACTTTGAATATTGAAGTATTCATAGTGTTTAATACTCTACTTCACTATTACAGCACTTTCACCTTTTGCTTGATTTTGACGATGAATAGTTTCGTAAACATTATATCCATTGATTTTGAAGTAAGTCTGCTCAGTTGAATGGGTTTCAGAGATAAGGCAAACATCTATATTTCGTGACTTTAGAAATATTTCTATTTCTTGTTTTCTATTATTATTGATATTATTTATTCCATTGGCATTCCAGGTAGCAATCCCAATATCTTATTGGCTTGCAATATTCATTTTCTAGTGTTCTTCTCGATACTCCTACTCTTCCCTTCCAAGCTGTCTAGTCGTCCAGAAAGAATATTTCAACTGTTTAAAATTTCCACTTTACTTCTAGTGATACAATGTGTTTCAACTGTATACTGTAGTGTTATCATAATGATTGTCAGTCATTTTCATACTGCCTAACGATGTGCATAGACTCCAATCATAGTGATGTTCGTGTTATCATAATTCAAATCATCATCTACATAATCTTCAATCTCACCTTCACCGAAACACAACTGCGATGAATCATGTATCATTTGAAAGGATTTATTTTTGAGTTTTCAAGAGAATGCTTCCTTTCATATTTCCTACACTGGTGTAGAGCAACGTTAGTAGACAGAACGTCTGTCTACTAACTTTGGGTGTAGAGCACTGGTTTATGTATTTATTATTAATTTTGAAGAGACAAATAATTAATGATGCCAGTTGTTTAGTATTATCATTTATTGTAGCTTGAGAGTCCTAAGCTAATTTGTAATTTGCCGCCAGCCCTCAGCTGGTTACTTGTGGTTGCTGTTACTACCAGTTTGATAATAAACTAATTGCAAACAAGAGAAAGAATGCAATGACCCCCAGAGTCGGCGGATCATGTCAGCAGCTCAATATCATGGAAGAAATCAGGTTGAGGAAATTCTAAATTTGAGAGAGTCAAGAAAAATAATAATATATTCCTCAAAACAAATATGAAAATCGAGAAGAAACCATTATTGTCACAAAGTACAGAATTACAAAAGATTGGTATAGAATTAAATTTAGAGTTAATGAACTTAGGAAGTAGCACTACCCCATTAATATTTCACTCGATGTTTAGAAAGATTTCCAAGTTATCAATTTGCGAAGAGACAAGGATATGTAGTTGAAGAAAATGTAGAAATTTGATGATGCAGCTTACCGGAATTTAGAAGAGGTATTTACTCTATTTTGCTGTGTCTTCATGATTTTTAGTCCTGTTTACTTAAATTCCATGTTCCAGTAGTTGGATTCGTTGTACAAACATCTTGTGTGTTGAGATATCTTCAATTTAATCATATTGAACATAAATAAAAAAACCTGTATGGACAAATAACAATCTGATAATTCCACATACAAAATTATTACCTGTTAAAACAAGATAGCTTTGTCAAGATTTGAAAATCAGTAACAAATAAAGGAAAGGTACATATCAAATTGAGAATGAGATTTCCAGAAAAGAAAATAAATTTAGAGACATTATAAAAGTAAGAGAGAACAGATGTAAAATAATAAAAATTGAAAAATTGAGAATTAGGTCATTGTACGGTTGAACAGGTTAGGTCTAGTCAGAAAGTAGAAAAATTTTATAACGTTTTGTAAATTTGACTTTAGTTAATGAGAATAGAAGATATTCAATGAACTCGGGATAATGATCAGAATATTATGAAGAAATATTATAAGATTTTAAAAATAATATAGATGAATTTTCCAGAACATGAGAAAGTGATAAAAGGTCTACAAGCTAATTGTTTTTAAAACAAAAGACTCAATAAAAACATTAAAATTAAAGAAGGCCGAAGCCTATTTTGGCAATATTAACTTATATTGGCAAATAAAATAGTAAAAGGTGGAACGCAGATATCATATTCAAGTCAGATCAGAGCCAAAAATTGAAGAAGAGTGACTGACAAAAAGCTCACACAGTAGAAAACTGTAATAGTATATTTCGCACCTAGGGTCGAAAATGTACGTTTTCCGGCTCGAGATCGCGGTTTTCAAGTTCGAGACGAAGTCGAGAACTTGAAGCGTTCGAGAGCCGGAAAAACATTTTTGCCCGTGTTGCGAACGCTATTTTTCGCCACACCCAAAAAAAAAACTTCCCAATATTTATAAGAAATTGAAAAATTAATAAAATTCAAACAGCCTATTTTGATAGTTTGAATCTTGGTTATGACAACTTTTACTGTCAATTAATTTCAATGTTACCAATTAATAATTTACAATAGTGACCATATTTTATACTATTAATATTTCGAATAATTGTTTGAATTTTTATAGCTCGTGCTTTGCGCCCGGTGCAATATCTCATGGATAGATGGATGAATAGAATTTTCATTACTATTTTGAAATAATGTGATGAAAAAATTAATATAATTGCATATTTCACAGTTTTGTCTCAAAATATATCTAAAAATTGATTGAAATTTAAATTATGGTAAGTAATATAAAAAATAGCTAATAAAAGTCGAAATTCATCGACAAAAAAAATGTCATTGACCGAGATTCGAACCTAGATCGTGTTTGTAACTCACTGAGCTGAGTTCAGTTGGTGTTACGCCTTAACGCTCTCGGCTATTGGGTATTGTTGAAGGAAGAGGCCTGACTGATAACTCTTAGCATACACGTAATACTGTAAACTAGACTTCTAAAAAAGTTTACTTTACTCCTAAAAAGCGTACAACCTTTGACTATAGAAAGAAGGTTGTTCTTTCTATAGAAGAAGGTTCTTTCTATAGTAAAAGGTACAACAGACTTTGGCTCATGACTTATATCATTAAAATTAATATTATTATCTGTTTCACAATAAAATTTTCACTCTGAATTAAGTCAGGTAACGTATGTAGGCTACTATAATATAGTGTATAGCAGCATATTAATTTGAAGCCGGTTTGCCGGCATTTTCACAACAAAATATTGCTCTGAAATCATAGAGAAAACATTCGAAGATTCAATCTTGAGTGGGCCTAATGTTTTCTCTATATGGTTCAATATTAAAGAAAAATTATCTAAAAGTTTTAATAATGAATTACGGAAAAATTACTAGGAATTTTTTAGTCAAGGCTGCGTTTCACCAGTAGGCTTACCTTAAACTTCAGATCTCTGCTGTATTTTCTTGTTATTATAGTTGATTGTATTGCATTAAGAAGTGGAATTCGATAATAAAAAAGAAACAATTATTACTCTACCTCACTTTTAAATATTGATACAATTATTGTACTTTGATTTCAAATTCGATTCTTCACTTTTAAATACTTGCGATACGTACCTTTCTGACAATGGACAATGCAGCCATTGTATTCATTGTTTGATATCAAAAACACAATAAATATTAAATTATTAAACAGTAATTTATAAAATATATTATAGACATAATACCGCGATTCACGATACATAATTATATAGATTATTACAGTCGTTATGAGATTATCTCTCTATGACTTTTGTGAGATCGGGATCGGACACGATCAGCTGTTATTCAAGGTCATTTTACAGCCCTAGGGCCGTAAAGTTTTACCGGCCTGGTCGGAAAACAATCACTTTCGGCCTCCATATGACGCACGTAAACCAGCTCATTACATCCAAGTGTGGCGAAAACGTTTCTTTCGGTGCAGCAAACTGTCACTTTGCGCACTAGTTGCACAAATAACTATTACCGGCCGTGACAAACCGTAACTCATACCTCAACTCCTTACCACAAGTATTGTTCCACCTCATTTCCGACCGTTTACCTCGAATAGTGAAATACCAAAAAGTGCCACAAGACATTCATCATCTACGCTACGTGTGGCCACACCAACGAGTCAACGCTTCAACTACATATGGTGAAAAGGAACAATATCAAGGTATTTAGATTAATTTAAAAATTTCATTATTAATTATCCTCGCATAGCGTTTTGTGGTATCCTCACCCCTTCCCCTGGTCATTCATTTTAATACAGTCTTATTCTACTACTCCTCTTATTTCCTATCCTCGTTCCCGAACACCAGTCTAAAGCCTGGTGTTTGATTCATGGTGCTGGTGAGATGATAGTAATGAGTGGGTTGATAATAATTGACTTTTAAATTGTCACTTCCAGCTTTGAATAGCTTCCAAATCTCCGGGGAATAATTCAAAAAACTTCATCCTTGAAATAAATTGAGCAACTCTTCCATTTTGTCAGCCTATGGTTTGAAATTTGTACCTGCTACGAACCAATCTTATTATCCCCGATATTATCCCACATTTCGAATAGTTTTGCTATTGAAGTGAATACTGATACTCGTTGTGACTAGACTTCAACTTTGGAGCAGCTAATAATTAATAAGCCACCTTTTTAGCTGTACGATACGCATGTTTCATCAAATGGAGTACTGTGAAAAACATCCATGCTTCGTGATGAGAAAATATATAAGTTGAAAGTCACTGAAGCATTAAGATGAGCATCTGAAATTAAACACCTACTTCCAGTAGAAGAGCAGCCTTTCCACTCCATTGGAGTAAGACGAAAGACTTTCAGCGAGCGACTGCACTGAGAAAGCCAAGAACAATGTTTAAATTCTTAATCAAGCCGTTGGACCGTGAAGGGGCGAAAAACGCCTTCTGATAAGGGTGGGAAAAGCAGTTTGGAAAGGCCCGGGGCAAACCTTCACAGCCAACTACCCCTAGTATACTGTGCAATGCTGTTCAGAAGTTAATAAAGAGCGACTCCTACCCTACACACAGCAAGCTCTACTTTCTTCGGACCCGGCGATAATACTGTATGACTAGCGACTACTACACATCTTCGATGATGATGATTATAGAATTAATATTTTTCCGTCGGGGAGATTCTTCAGCTTTTAAATTTCTGGAATAGAGAAAATTATAACATAGTCGTGGAGAAAAGAGCTGGGAATAATGTCCCACACTATTTGTATTGTTTCAAATATGAATTGAAGTGGTTCTCATGTATTTTTCGATTTCATTGTTTCATTGTATGTAACAACTAGCAGGGTACCCGTGCTTCGCAACAAGAAGTAAATGATCAGATTATTTTTGTAAAACATTTATAACCTGAATTCTACCAGAGCCGTTATAATTGTTTTTGAAATCCATCATATAGACAAAAATTGCTTGCTGAATATAACTTTAATAATAAATTAATATAGTCTCGTCACTGTCATAGAATTTTTTATCCGAAAAGGTGCTCTCACTCGATGAAAATGTTATTATATATAGGACTGGTTCAAGTTCCATTCAAATAAATTTCTACAATACTTAGTTACCCAAAAATCGTTGTCAGTAAGTGTGATGATTAATTGTGTTGCAAACACCTCAGTTTGTACAACACATTCAATTCTGTTGAAATATACATTCAACTGCGTATTTTAAAAAGCAATTAGAAGTTAGCGATGCCTTATGGTGTCACCCAGTTGCTCTTATGCACTCATCTTGACATCAGGGAATATTCTTATTGAATCATGCAATGTTTTTAAATATATATTGCTAAATGAAAATTAACCACAGCTGTTAATTTTCCCTCTTCCTCTCTTTAGTTTTCAACAAACGATGGAAATTTCTGTTTCAATAAGCTGCCACTTGGATGATCAATTTTTCCTCTTAAGTTATCTCAGAGATGAGACTCAGCTCAAATTTTTGTATCACGGACCTACTATTTGCTAGGAGCATCTTATGATCTGCCCTCTATCGGTAATAAATAAAGAAATTAGGCCACAGCTTGGCATGAAAACTATTGAGTCTAATCATTTGAATTATTAATTGATGTGTTGGAAGTGCTCTGTAGAATAGTAGATAAATTGCAGCGAATTTGTGGAATATCGGGCAGGGCTTGAGTCGACCTCGACTTTATCCATTGACAATTAATATTTCTCGTTGACAGTTATCAAATTAGCAGTGATCATGTTATTTCTGCTTTTGCTTGATGCAATTGAAAATATAATTCCAAATCGGGTTTATTTGGAATTGATTGACTCTGGTATCCATGGATCTCTTGCTTATTCTGGAATTTCTGGCATAGCCTATCGCTTGAGCTGGTTTACACCGAAGTTATTGACAAAATGTTGATAACTTAATCCTTATTGATTCTATCAGATTGAACGAAACTTGACTTATACATATGTTCATCAAATGTTTACATTTTCTTAATAACTTAGGTGTAAATGCAGCTTTACTCTTCGTTTCACTTATTCAAAAGTGTAAAAGCAGCCAATCCACTGATTATTTCTTCAATTAAAGTCCATTTATATGTAAGAGTCCATTCATAATAATTAGTCTAACATTTAATGTGGCTAATTTCTTATGTCCTAAACTTTACTACCATGAAGATTATAAGTTCATTTGCTCTGTAAACTGGATTTCTCATTCATAGGCGATAGATCCATTCATAATTTATCAAGAATCTATTACATTTGAGCCGACAACTATCCTTAGGTTAATAGGTGTTAAATGCTATTCCAACCGATTAAGGAGAAATTGGTAGCACGGCAAATGGTACGCCCTGGTGTGGGACTCAAACTACAAAATATATCCCTGGTTATGAAAAATTATTGGTAGGATAGATATCTTGATAGGTTATGAATGGTTTGTTGCTGAGTGGGAAATCGGTTCAAGAGAGATCAAGTCCTAATGAATATATTATCTGTGCAGACTAGCAAAATGGCATACAATATGAAAAATATTAAAAATGATGATGAGTTAATAGCTGCCTTAACACAACTGTTTGATAAGCAAGATGCTAAGTTAGAACAAATGTTTAAAAATCAAATGCTAAGTTAAATGCTAGGTTTGATGAGATGAAGCAAGAATTTGCTAGCATTAGACTAGAGCAGGCTAGTATAAACCTTCTATTGAAAAATGCACATGAAACATTGAAAGATAATCATGAAGATAAAACAATTGAGCAGGATAATAGTAGTGTTAAGATACAGGATCAACTCATTCAAGTTCTGACAATGTAGGCCTAGTTACTGTTGTTGAAAAAGTCAACCCTAATGAGATAGTAGAATTGAGTAAAGAAGTAGGTAGGGAGTTGTCTTCATTGAAAGTCAATTATCATGAAAGTAATATTGCTACATTGAAGGTTAGGAAAACTATAAACAAAGTGAATGATTACATGAGACAGGTTTCTGTGGAGGTTAGGAACAATGTAAACAAAATGAATGTTGTTTTGAGTCAAGTTGATGAGTTCAACTTTCAACTGAGAATTGAAAAAGTGTATGCTATGCATTCTCAAGTGAACATGAATAACTTTTGTAGGCAAGATGGCTTTGTTAAAACAAATAAACCCATGAATAAAACTATGTTCTTGAAGAAAACAAAGCACAAAGTCACCATTGATGTGTTAGTATTCAAAGGTTGTTTCAAGTTGCTTATTTACAAGATGATGACAGTGAATCACATGATGAAAGGGTATTCCCCAACACACAATGATTAGGAATCCTGTGTCATGCCGGGATTCAGAATAGCATGACCGTAAATACTACGTATGGTAAGAGTCCATAATTGTATCTTTTTTCTTTCCTGTAGCCTATTTTCTTGGCCCTTAATCTTTTCAAATTTCGATTCTTTCCTGTCTTTGTGTAATGTTCAGTAAATTCTTCTATGATGCATATCTTAACCAATCTTGTCCATAGTCATTTAAATTTGTATTCTTCTGAAATAATTTTAGAAGTTAAAATAGTAGTTTATTTTCCTAATCTTTAAATTGTTAATAAAACTTAACTTTTCTAAAATCTATCCACTGTAGTGTAAAGAATTGTGAGCTTGTGATATATTTTTTCATCATGTATCACTTATTTTGAAATGTGTGTTGTTTTAGGGAATTTATTTACCCAGTTTTCTTTTTCTCTTTTTTGTATTTTTTAGGGAACTTATTTACCCATTATTCATCTTGATCATCTTTGTATTATAATCTTGAAATGTTTGTACTTATTATACAGTCTTTAAATTATAAATTCTTTTGTTATAATAAATAAACTTCAAAATTTGAAAGTATTAATGAATTCTGTAGCCATATATATGTGATGTATTAATGAAAGTTAACTTGAATAATAATGTTTTCATTGAATAAAAACGTTGTGTTATATTATCAATTGAAATGAGTTAAAGGTTAAAATTTTTCTAAAGTTTTTTGTGATTGATATCTTTTTCAAATTTTAAAATTGTTTGTTCTATAAATTTTGATATGATTGATTATCGTTTGAAATGGATGCTGGAGTGTATGTAGAATTTTTAGTGGGGTTTGTTGATTAGAATTTTGCTGGTATGTGATTGTTTTTTTGAGATGGAAACCCATTATTGCCTAAAGAAGGAATAACAGAGGTTATGACTTAAGAGAGGCAGTAATGAGATAATATTTTTTTTGTTGATTACTTATGTTGATTGCCATAGATGCAAAATAATGATTAATAATGTTGATTGCCATAGATGCAAAATTATGATTAATTATGAATATTGTTTGCCTTTGAAGAAAATATTATTGATGTTTTGAATGGTTTCTTGTTTAATGTTTGATAGTAAAGTTTTGTCATGAAATGTAGTTTGTGTTTAGAACATTGAAAAGTCGAAATAAACTATAGTATCCGACAAACGATGATTAACAATATTAAATAATTTGCTTTTTATACAATTTTTGAACACAAAATTAAAACTAAATAATTTGAAACCCTGAATGATAAATCATAAATGTGAAATGAACTTGCTATAAATGCTATAATGGAATGTTATATTAAATGATAATGAAATGCAGATATATCATGAAATGATTGTGAATAGAAGATCAATTGTCTGAAATTATTGAAATATATATTGAAATTAATTTTTGTTGTGATGATCTGATGTTTTTTACAATTTTGATAATGATACAGGGTGTTATGAAATTCTATTTATATTTTGAAGAATGGATTAAATTTCGATATTTGAACAGTGAATAGATGGAAGTGAATTTTTTTTTCTAGTGAAAATTTGTAATTGATATCTCCATATTTCACAATTTATGTATTGCTGACTGTATAATAGGATGTTAACAAATTTCAATTTTATATATACTTAAAAAATAATTTTCATGTGTATTAGATTGTATTGATAGCCTAATCAAGATTTTCTTCTTAGTTTATAAGCATTTTAAGATAACAGGTACAGCACAGACATTAACATTGAAATAGTTATCATGTGAATCTCGAAATCAGCAACAAGTGAACGCCATGAAGAGTGTTAAGAACATTTGGGTGATTTTTGAACTAGTGTGACATAACTACGCCAATAACTACGCCAAAATCTACGCTGCGGCCTACACTAATAACTATGCCAATATCAACACCAATAACTACGCCTAAATCTACGCTGATGCCTACACTAATAACTACGCCAATGTCAACGCCAATGTCAACGCCAATAACTACGCCAATATCTACACTAATATCTACGCCAATAACTACGCCGATGCCTGTGCTGATGCCAACGCCAAAATCTACGCCGATGCCTGCACCAACGCCGATGCCTACGCCAATGCCAATGCCTGCGCCAATGCCAAAATCTGTGCCAATGCTGATGCCAAAGCCAATAACTATGCCAATGTCAACACCAATAACTACACTAATAACTACACCAATAACTAAGCCAATATCAACACCAATAACTGCGCCAATGCCAATGTCTGCACCAATGCTGATGCCAATGCCAAAATCAACGCCGATGCCTGCACCAATGCCAATAGCTACGCCAATGCCTGCGCCAATGCTGATACCAATGCCTGCGCCAATGCTGATGCCAATGCCAAAATCTGCGCCAATGCTGATATCAACGCCAATAACAATGCCAACGCTTATTGCTGACTTTGTATCTCAAACTTCAACACTAGTACATTACCTGGAGGTAATTGCCATCCATGTTCACATTCGCAACTTTGAATTCAGAATAACAGTCACAGTATCATGAAAGAATTGATTCAAAAAATCCTCTCCTAAATTATTCCTGTATGCAGAACTCTAAACCTTGAAAGCTGAAAATATCAAAAAACCAAACCTTACCTAAATTAATCCTCACCTAAATTAATCCTGTATGCAGCGTCTATCTCTTTTCCAAAAAACGAATTACATTGTCATTTCAAGCCTGAAATGTACATTGTATAATTACAAATATGATACAAAATTTACGTGACTCTGTATCGAGTTTGGTATGCAGCTGTCTACTACAAGCATGAGGCAATGCTAACTGAGATGTCACCTGTATCGAGTTTGGTATGCAGCCGTCTACTACAAGCATGAGGCAATGCTAACTGAGATGTCACCTGTATCGAGTTTGGTATGCAGCCGTCTATTACAAGCATGAGGCAATGCTAACTGAGATGTCACCTGTATCGAGTTTGATATGCATCAGTCGACTACAAATGTCAGCCCAACACTACGTGCATCTAGATCAGCCCAACACTACGTGCATCCAGATCAGCCCAACACTAACGTCATCACATTGGAGTCACACTTAACTGAAAATTATACTGAGTGCCTTAACGGACAGTTTTCCAAAATGTGCATCAATAAAATCAACCGCGTCAATAGTGAAAGAAATGAACATTTTTGATTTATTGAAATTTTATGTGAAAATTAAATGTAACAATTCATCATTCATTAAAAAAAAAATATATATATATATAAATAATAATAATAAATTTTTCATTCAACATACTAATTTTTTTTATGCAATAAAAATTGAATTTTTCTATCTATTAAATTATGTGCAATTTCAAAAAACTATTCTTTACATATTAAACTTTCTGTTGAGATATTTTCCTTTAAATCATAAAGCTAAATCAAAAGTAATTTTGATATTCTATACTTTGAAATATTGTTTGGAAACATATAACAAATGCTGTTGATGAATTTTTATAATAATTTTCAATTATAGTTGACATGTAATGTTTTTATAGAAAAAATGTTACTGTTCTTAATTTTAATTTCAACAATTTTCAAACAGTAAAATTTTTTATGTCAAGAGGGGGTATTTGTAATATTACATTTTTTTCTCACATTGGAATCGAATCTTCAATTCGAGATCTATGAAACTTTATAGCAAATATCAGAGTCATCGATAGACGGACAAACTTTTCGACGGAGAATTTTTTATCGTAAATGATTGTTGCATTGTTCCATGGTGTCACCGAGGCTGAGAAACAGAATAAATGGTTTATTTAAATAGAGAATATATATGAAAGTTTAAAATAACAGTTTCAAAATAAAGTTTTATTGAGAACAGATGTAGGGTGTGAATTCTAAACTTGTAATTTATAATTTTTTTGGTGACGTGTCTGTAAAATCGACACCGAACAAGGCTTTGGCTTTGTGACTTGTAACTTAGGCTTTTCCTGTTCTTTTCTTCTCTGAAACGAATGGCTGGCTATGTTTGTGTTGTAAATTTTTGCTCTGAATCATTTTCGTTCATGTGAATTTATTAATGTTTTAAATTGAGTTTTAAACAATTTATAGTGTTCTATTTTGTCCATAAAATTTGTTTTGTGTGTATACAAGCCAATAGCCACTGTTTTTCAACTGTAAACTGGATAAGTACTTTAGTTTGTAATAGGCTACCTAATTTTAGATGCTTAGACTTGTAAGTTATTGTTCTTTGTATTTGTATAATTTTATCCATGAAGATTATAAGTTCATTTGCTCTGTAAACTGGATTTCTCATTCATAGGCGATAGATCCATTCATAATTTATCAAGAATCTATTACATTGGAGCCGACAACTATCCTTAGGTTAATAGGTGTTAAATGCTATTCCAACCGATTAAGGAGAAATTGGTAGCACGGCAATACTTAGTTACCCAAAAATCGTTGTCAGTAAGTGTGATGATTAGTTGTGTTGCAATCACCTCAGTTTGTACAAAACATTCAATTCTGTTGAAATATACATTCAACTGCGTATTTTAAAAAGCAATTAGAAGTTAGCGATGCCTTATGGTGTCACCCAGTTGCTCTTATGCACTCATCTTGACATCAGGGAATATTTTTATTGAATCATGCAATGTTTTTAAATTATATTGCTAAATGTTATAACCACAGCTGTTAATTTTCCCTCTTCCTCTCTTTAGTTTTCAACAAACGATGGAAATTTCTGTTTCAATAAGCTGCCACTTGGATGATCAATTTTTCCTCTCAAGTTATCTCAGAGATGAGACTCAGCTCAAATTTTTGTATCACGGACCTACTATTTGCTAGGAGCATCTTATGATCTGCCCTCTATCGGTAATAAATGAAGAAATTAGGCCACAGCTTGGCATGAAAACTATTGAGTCTAATCATTTGAATTATTAATTATTGATGTGTTGGAAGTGCTCTGTAGAATAGTAGATTAATTGCAGCGAATTTTGTGGGATATTGGGCGGGGCTTGAGTCGACCTCAACTTTATCCATTGGCAATCATTATTTCTCGTTGACAGTTATCAAATTAGCAGTGATCATGTTATTTTTGCTTTTGCTTGATGCAATTGAAAATATAATTCCAAATCGAGTTTATTTGGAATTGGTTGACTCTGGTATCCATGGATCTCTTGCTTATTCTGGAATTTCTGGCATAGCCTATCGCTTGAGCTGGTTTACACCAAAGTTATTGACAAAATGTTGATAACTTAATCCTTATTGATTCTATCAGATTGAACGAAACTTGACTAACACATATGTTCATCAAATGTTCACATTTTCTTAATAACTTAGTTGTAAATGCAGCTCTACTCTTCGTTTCACTCATTCAAAAGTGTAAAAGCAGCCAATCCACTGATTATTTCTTCAATTAAAGTCCATTTATATGTAAGAGTCCATTCATAATAATTAGTCTAACATTTAATGTGGCTAATTTCTTATGTCCTAAACTTTACTACCATGAATATTAAAGTGGGAATTTTTAAGTGGATATTTAATAATTGAATAATTCTGAATTGAGTTTATTCAATTACTTTGATTATTGACTACCATTATATGATTTCTTTCTTTAATCTTAGCTTGAAACAAAAAGCACATGACAATTTGAATGTAAATTGTCATGTAACTTAATTTAAGTTCTTTTTAAATTGAGAACTTGAGTATTTACTTGCGATTCATTGATATAAATATCAATAGGTTTGTCTTGTGTCATGTAATGACATCAATATCGGGGACCGAGCTTTAATAATCCGGCTTCTTTGCAACCGGCACTAAGTACCTGATTGAATGATTACAAAAGTTCAACAGCTGAGTCATAATTTTGACACAGTCCCACACACATGAACTCGCTCACTCACTTCCATCATCAACAGACGACGAAAAAATTATTATCAGTTGTTTTCCCAAGGATAAATAATAATTATTCTTTTAATGTCCTTCAGCGAGTTTTCCCAGGGATGAGACCTAGTGCAATCGAATCTTCATATTATTTATAATGATACAATGCTCTGAATTTTGTAAGAATCGTTAGAGCCGTTTTCCAGATCCAGTTAAATACAAACATATAAACATCCACCGCAAATATCTAAACATCCAAACATCTGAACATCTAAACATATAAACAGAAATAGCTCGTTTGATAGTATAGGATGAAAGGAAATGGGACCAGCTGATGGAATATTATGTTTTTTCGATATAGTTTTTAGCTGATTTTGAAACATGAAAATATCAGGTCCAGTAGCTCAAAAGCCTGTTCAATTTCAATCATGATTGAATTCCATGAGAACTAATCAGAGCAGAGGTTTTTTAAATAGAAGGCTTCTCTGATTGGCTCTCGTGGTATTTAGTCCGGATTAGGAATTAACAGATAGGACAACTGGCTCTCTCAAGGCCATGGCTGCTTAGAAACATAGAACAACAGAGGAACCAATACAACAGAAGCTGAAGAAATTAGTCGCATTTCTATCACCTCACATTACACATATAAACAGGAATAGCTGTTTTCAAAATTTCAATTATCATATGTTTCGAGAGATCGATTTTAAATTTATTTTGCTATCATCCGGTCACTTTCTGTACCTATTCTTCCAGATGTTCCATGAATACTGCAATGTTTTAAAATTAGATCGCTGAATTTGGTAACTCAACTACAGCTACTATAATCTTTTCCTACAGTTACCTTGAAAAGTGACGATTCCTGCACTGATTACAGAACGCAAAGATACACTTTTCCGCTCTAGTGCGGGAAAAAATTTTTCTGCACTCCAGATTTGCAACATGGCAACACAAAATAGTTGGTGGGTTATATGGAGGATTAGTGCAGGAAAACAAAAATTAAGTTGGTAAAAATGACTGTGGTTAGATTTAGATAAGAATCATTTCAATGGCTACCCTACATTTATGATAAAATCCCAATCTAGAAATCCAAAACAAGAATAATGTTCATCTAAATCATAATTAAATAATCATCATTTACGAATTCTCATCATTAAATAATAAATAATAGTTCTTTTCTATTGATAATTATTATTTCAACTCCAAGAAATGAGAAAAGTAGCAAATATACATTATAAAATTCGAATTTTGAGGTTAAATGATTACCGTTCGATATTCATATAAATAAAAATAATAAAAAACATAACAATAATACAATAAATATTCTCTTTTGTCTATGTTATTTTTATAAATATTTATCAGTTTACTTTGAGCATTTTTCTCGTTAATTTGAGCAGAAGTCTAAATTTCTGAATCGTGTTTCAGTAATTTTTAGCTGGATGAAACAAAGTTAGGTACGATTCTTCCCGCTAGGTCGCGCGCTTGTCGGTTCAGCCATCTTGTTGTGTTCAGCCATCTTGCATCTCGGTTCAGCCAACAAGCTGTTGGCTGGCATGTATTTTGAATGTGAAGTTTTTGTTCCATCTGTATTTTTTCTGATTCTTGAATGAATAAAAATGAGAACTTTGGCTGAGAATTATCAACTTCAATTGGATTATTAATTTTTAAATGAATTAAAGTTGCTATTAATAACAGCATCACACACAAACACAAACATTTGATGGATTTCAGCAATCATTTTAACCATAATCATTCAATCAACCACTTCTCATATCCAATGGTAACTGTAGGAAAAATTAAATGTGAAATAGGTGCGCAAAGTTCCTCTGCTGCACTCAAGAAGCCATTCCGCCCTCGCCTACGGCTCGGGCGTAAACGTTTCTTTCGGTGCAGCAAACTGTCACTTTGCGCACTAGTTGCACAAATAACTATTTTCACTTGCTCACACTTTCTTTCTCACGTTTTCAACAGAGAATGGAAACTTTTTTTGATCAGCTGCTACTTGAGGGACCAATAATCCTTTCTGAAAGAGCTTCAGTGATTTTTCCCTGAGTTGAGACCTGTTCCAAAATAATTCTTTTTATCGCAAACGTACTCTATTCCTGATTCAATAAAAAAATGTTAGAGGCGTTTTCGAGATCCGTCAGACATACATACATATCCGCAAACACACATATTTAAACAGAAATTGTTCGCTTAGTATAATTGACTTCAATGATTATGATTTATTTAATGAGAGCTCATTTCACATAATAACAACGAGTATAAAAAGCGAAATTTCAAACATAATTGAAATCGAAACTAATAACAGTTGGTATAAGAAGCAAAAATGGCAATCATAATTAATTTGAAATCGAAACAGTAGCTATCATCTTATCCTCATCTGATCTAATGTAAACAAATTATAGTGGGATTCACATCAATGTGTCAGCATTATTTGAATGGGGAGCATTGATGCTATTAATGAGGTATACTGACAGTTTCAAGTGAATATCAACGAACTGTTATGTATATTCTCCAATATTTTTATCGAAAGCTACCTTCTACTTTCATTGGTAACACAACTAATGTTTGAGAATAATTGATTCATGGGAAAAGCGCCTTACTTCTATGGAAGATATTTTTACATTAGGAAAAGCAACAACAGCTATTTGGCCGTTTTAATAAATAACCCCTTTCTCTCGTCAAATTAAATTCTGGCCGAATTTCCTCATTCTTTGCACACAGATTCCACAACGGACACCTCTGAAGTTTTAAAAATACCCTCCATTCATCATACTGAATAATTAAAATTTCATCGAAATTGTTTAAGCTGTTCACGCGATCTGTCAGATATACAAACAAAATTAGTCTTGATAGAATAGGATCAATTGATGAAACTCCCGTCATAAAAGTTTGTTTTATGAAACATAAAAATTATCTATACTCCCAGGAATAGAAATAAAAATATTTATTCCAATATTTATAAATCTGATTACCCTTTTTAAAATTATTCAACACATGTTTCAGCTGTAAATAAAGCCATTATCAAGTGATTGGAAAATAAATAATAATATAATATTCTCAGGAATAGCTTTGATTGAAGTAGCAGTGCCCAATCAATTTTTCCGCGATAAATGCATTTTAATCTTCATCTTGGTGGCAACCTAACAAAGTTATTAATTTGGTTACCAGTTAACAACTGTTTCGAAAAGGTACTCTCTCGTACACATGACAGCGATTCATAAGCGATTTGCCGTCGGTTAAGTATGAGATTACAACCGCCGCGATTCGCCGGCGACTACTAAAACCGAGCGATCGCGCGACAACCGAGCGTAAATCGCTGTCATGTGAACAGGCTCGTTCGCCGGTGAATCGCGGCGGTTGTAATCTCAGACTTAACCGAGGGCAAATCGCTCATGAATCGCTGTCATGTGTACGAGACTGGCAAATCGAGCCGCGCGACAACCGAGCGTTAAGTCGCTGTCATGTGAACAAGCTCTAAAGGCCATTCCACACAGCACGTGGCTTGCGTGGCTGGACGCACGCTAGCTACTTTTCAAAACATCGCTTCCCAGCTAATCAAATGAAGCAATTCACATAGCAGCCACGGCCACGCGGCAACGCTTGCTATACTAGCCACGCGTGGCTACCGTTCGCTCTCTGAGCGATCTTTTCAAACGTGTCCGGCCACGTTTTGGTTCGAGCATACGCCAAACGTATACTAGACGTATACTATCGTATAGAATGTATACTATCATTGTCAGCCTCAAGGTCGCGCATTAAATGATGGAATTCGCCATAGGTCTTCCTTTTTTTATTGATTGGATGTACCCACTGGTCCCGTGCTGTCACCGAATACAATAAAACCAGCTCATTATCATTACTACTGCTGCTGTTGGAGTCATCAAACCAAGGTAAGCCACAAGAAAATCCAGATTCACACCACGGGACCGTCGGAGTTGACATCTTCCTGCATACTGACGGGAAACGTGGCCGGTATAGCATCGCAACAGTCGTGGCGGTGTGAATTGGCATATGGCTAACGTGGCCGGCGTGGCGTGCGTCCAGCCACGCACGCCACGTGCTGTGTGGAATGGCCTTTAGAGTTGAAATATCGCCAAAAGATTTCTTAGTGAGCACCTAGGACTTATAAGGAAGCTATTTTTCAAGTTTTGTTGCAATCCGTCCAGTAGTTTTCCAGAAATCGTGATCAGTGAGTCAGTGAGATAAAAATTTTATAAGTATAGATTAATTTATTTGAACATTATGATGTCAATTAAAACTTGATTCTACTTTTTTCAAAGTCCAAAAATCTTTACACTACAAACTTAATTCAAATTTCATCGGATGTTACAAACTCCACTCAATTTTCAATAACATTTAAGCTGATGAGCCAAAAATATGTGTTCCTTTAAACGCTTCTTCAATATAATATAAATAGAACCATGTTCCTGTAAAGCAAGAATCTTGAATGGAATAGCTGACATATCAATTTACAAAAAACCATGTTGTTTCATGTAGATAATATGAGTTTCCACAACTTGACAATAACGTAATTGATGATAGTTAGTTTCAAGTGATATTATTAGTTTTTACTCTCCTTGCCCTATTTCCATAGGTAAGGAAAGTATTGCTTTCCGAAAAAAATAAAGGTACCCCAACTTCTAAATTTCTATACGTTTCAAGGTCCCCTGAGTCCAAAAAAGTGGTTTTTGGGTATTGGTCTGTATGTGTGTGTGTGTGTGTGTGTGTGTGTGTGTGTGTGTGTGTGTGTGTGTGTGTGAGTGTGTGTGTGTGTGTGTGTGTATGAGTGTATGTGCGTCTGTGTACACGATATCTCATCTCCCAATCAACGGAATGACTCCAAATTTGGAACTTAAGGTGCTCACAATATAAGGATCCGACACGAACAATTTCGTTCAAATGCAATTCAAGATGGCGGCTAAAAGGAAGAAAATGTTGTCAAAAACAGGGTTTTTCGAGGTTTTCTCGAAAACGGCTCCAACGTTTTTGATTAAATTTATACATAGAATAGTCATTGATAAGCTCTATCAACTGCCACAAGTCCCATATCTGTAAAAATTTCAGGACTTCCGCCCCATCTATGCAAAGTTTGATTTTAGATTCCCAATTATCAGGCTTCAGATACAGTTCAAACAAAAAATTCCAAGTGGAAAAGATTGTGCATGAAAATCTCTACAATTAATGTTTAGTAACATTTTAACCTTGAATTGAAAATAAGATCGATGTTCGAGAAAATAAGATTGTTAAATTAAAAACTGTTGGCAACTGTTGATTCTATTAAATCATTCACTACGAAGAGATAGCAGACCTTGTGTGTCTCCAGCGTTATTGACCTTTCACCAGCTGTCCCATATCTTTGAATAGTATACTTGAGATGCGCGAAAACACTAACGTCAGGTGATCAATTTTCATAACGGCAAGGAAAGTTGTGTGAGTGCGCCACACCAGATTTTTATTATGGCCAACTGGAGACTTGAATATCCATTCATTGATCAGAGTTCATAACTGATTTCAGAAAGTGTATAATTTTCACTTGAAGAATAAGGTGAAGTAAACATAAGTTTATGGGGTAATCTTCTATTATTTTCAAAAATCGATGGCATTCAAATTGAATTCCAATCATGGTGTGTAGTTTATCCATCAAGCTGGGAAATTGAGTGGACAAATATGATTAATAACAAGGATGACGTTTGAACGATCGTGTAAAAAAATTAATGTATATTGAAAGATAGAAAAATGTTATGAAATTGTAGTCCTATGAAAAATAGAAAAGATAAACTACGATAAACTTCACCATGACAGTTGAATATAAATATATGAAAGTAGCCAGTAGGCTCGCTTCGCTTGCCTTATCCGTCTAGCCAGGGGGCGGAGCCCCAACTGGATCATTCAGGAATAGGATCAGCAGACTCGCTCCGCATGCCTGCATTTTTTATATGATCTTTCTATGTCCCGTCAAAAAGTCAAAAGAGACTTTCATGCTCGATTCAATCACCATTTTTCTTCGAATTATTTATTCAAAGTGCTATTTATTTATTTATTTATTCGTGGACAGAATCACAAATAATCATATAAATATGATTAGGAAGGAACAACAGGCTTGGCCCAAATCTATTCCATTCCCAAATTTTGATAAATAAATAAAATGTCAAAAAAATAGGTTATGTTTCTACTGTAAAACGTTCAAGTTCAATTATGTAGTGTAGGGTTGCAAAAATCTTTATTCTCATCAAAATTAATTGATATTCTGTTTTATTTTACATTATAGAACCCTTTTTTGAAGTTTTTAATATAAAAATATCGGGGCACCGAGCTTTGCTCGTTATTTATCTATTGATAAACAGAACTCAATTCTCTAAAATTATTGGGGAAGGACTAACATGCACAGCCCGAAACTGTTTCTTCCCCGAATTTTGATTCATACACTATAAATATTCCAAAAAGTAGGTTATGTTCCATACACTTTGTAACGTCCTTTTGGGGTTACATGTGCCAAGCTGGCAGTAGTCGATAGAGCAAGTGAGATTTGAATATTTTTCATATTTTTACGCCTGCTTAAACAAAAAATTCCAAGTGGAAAAGATTATGCATGAAAATCTCTACAATTAATGTTTAGTAACATTTTCACCTTGAATTGAAAATAAGATCGATGTTCGAGAAAATAAGATTGTTAAATTGAAAACTGTTGGCAACTGTTGATTCTATTAAATCATTCACTACGAAGAGATAGCAGACCTCGTGTGTCTCCAGCGTTATTGACCTTTCACCAGCTGTCCATATCTTTGAATAGTAGACTTGAGATGCGCGAGAACACTAACGTCAGGTGATCAATTTTCATAACGGCAAGGAAAGTTGTGTGAGTGCGCCCCACCAGATTTTTATTATGGCCAACTGGAGACTTGAATATCCATTCATTGATCAGAGTTCATAACTGATTTCAGAAAGTGAATAATTTTCACTTGAAGAATAAGGTGAAGTGAACATAAGTTTATGGGGTAATCTTCATTATTTTTTCAAAATCGGGCATTCAAATTGATTTCCCAAGCTGGGAAATTGATTGGATAAATATGATTAATAACAAGGATGACGTTTGAACGATCGTGTAAAACAATTAATGTGTATTGAAAGATAGAAAAAT
The DNA here is from genome assembly GCF_014356525.2 of Nilaparvata lugens. NCBI lineage: Eukaryota > Metazoa > Arthropoda > Insecta > Hemiptera > Delphacidae > Nilaparvata > Nilaparvata lugens. Next base: position 51,244,335 of record NC_052504.1, read on the forward strand.
GTTATGAAATTGTAGTCCTATGAAAAATAGAAAAGATAAACTACGATAAACTTCACCATGACAGTTGAATATAAATATATGAAAGTAGCCGGTAGGCTCGCTTCGCTCGCCTTATCCGTCTAGCCAGGGGGCGGAGCCCCAACTGGATCATTCAGGAATAGGATCAGCAGACTCGATCCGCATGCCTGCATTTTTTATATGATCTTTCTATGTCCCGTCAAAAAGTCAAAAGAGACTTTCATGCTCGATTCAATCACCATTTTTCTTCGAATTATTTATTTAAGGTGCTATTTATTTATTTATTTATTCGTGGACAGAATCACAAATAATCATATAAATATGATTAGGAAGGAACAACAGGCTTGGCCCAAATCTATTCCATTCCCAAATTTTGATAAATAAATAAAATGTCAAAAAAATAGGTTATGTTTCTACTGTAAAACGTTCAAGTTCAATTATGTAGTGTAGGGTTGCAAAAATCTTTATTCTCATCAAAATTAATTGATATTCTGTTTTATTTTACATTATAGAACCCTTTTTTGAAGTTTTTAATATAAAAATATCGGGGCACCGAGCTTTGCTCGTTATTTATCTATTGATAAACAGAACTCAATTCTCTAAAATTATTGGGGAAGGACTAACATGCACAGCCCGAAACTGTTTCTTCCCCGAATTTTGATTCATACACTATAAATATTCCAAAAAGTAGGTTATGTTCCATACACTTTGTAACGTCCTTTTGGGGTTACATGTGCCAAGCTGGCAGTAGTCGATAGAGCAAGTGAGATTTGAATATTTTTCATATTTTTACGCCTGCTGAAATAAAAATCTAGTGTGGTACACTCACACAACTTTCCTTGCTCATTGAACTGTAAGCCTCATTCTTAAACGAGAATGATTTAGGGGAATAACATAATGACGATTGGCGGCAACATATTTGAAACTACAATCAGAATACTGTATAAGTGTATATATCATTGTTTTCAGAGTACTTTTCCTTTGTGTAAATTGTGAAATTCGATGATTTTTTAAAAGTCGTCAAAACAGCTGTTCTACAGATGAAATATCTCGACTATGTGTTATTTTTATAAACTGCTCTACCTACCTACCTCATGCATGAGAAGGACAAAAGACTCGTCAGTTTACAAAGACCATTTCTCAAGGATGAGGTAGACCCCATCAGTTTCCCAGGAAATAGACTCATGCCAGTTGATAGAGCTGATAAATAACTATACAGGGTATGAATTTGAAATAAATCGGTCAAGTCATTTTTGAGAAAATCGTGAAAAACATGGCTTTTTAGTAACTATCTGCCATTCTTTTCAAGAATATTACGGAGCTCCTGCAATTTCTCAGTAATGAGACTCATGTCAGTTGATAAGGCTTATAGATAGCTACCCATGGTATAAATTTGGAGAAAATCGTTAGAGCCGTTTTCGAGAAAACCGTGAAAAACATGATTTTTTTAATGATCATCCGCCATTTTTTCCGCCATCTTGAATTGTGGTGTGGTGTGTGTGTGTGTGTTGTGTGTGTGTGTGTGTGTGTGTGTGTGTGGTGTGTGTGGTGTGTGTGGTGTGTGTGTGTGTGTGTGTGTGTGTGTGTGTGGTGTGTGTGTGTGGTGTGTGTGTGTGGTGTGTGTGTGTGTGTGTGTGTGTGTGTGTGTGTGTGTGTGGTGTGTGTGTGTGTGGTGTGTGTGTGTGTGTGTGTGTGTGTGGTGTGTGTGTGTGGTGTGTGTGTGTGTGTGTGTGTGTGTGTGTGTGGTGTGTGTGTGTGTGTGGTGTGTGTGTGTGTGTGTGTGTGTGTGTGTGTGTGTTGTGTGTGTGTGTGTGTGTGTGGGTGGGTGTGTGTGTGTGTGTGTGTGTGTGGTGTGTGTGTGTGGTGTGTGGGTGTGTGTGTGGTGTGTGTGGTGTGTGTGTGTGGTGTGTGTGTGTGTGGTGTGTGTGTGTGTGTGTGTGTGTGTGTGTGTGGTGTGTGTGTGTTGTGTGTGTGTGTGTGTGTGTGTGTGTGTGTGTGTGTGTGGTGTGTGTGTGGTGTGTGTGTGTGGTGTGTGTGTGTGTGTGTGTGTGTGTGTGTGTGTATGAATGTATGTGCGTCTGTGTACACGATATCTCATCTCCCAATCAACGGAATGACTCCAAATTTGGAACTTAAGGTCCTCACAATATAAGGATCCGACACGAACAATTTCGTTCAAATGCAATTCAAGATGGCGGCTAAAAGGAAGAAAATGTTGTCAAAAACAGGGTTTTTCGAGGTTTTCTCGAAAACGGCTCCAACGTTTTTGATTAAATTTATACATAGAATAGTCATTGATAAGCTCTATCAACTGCCACAAGTCCCATATCTGTAAAAATTTCAGGACTTCCGCCCCATCTATGCAAAGTTTGATTTTAGATTCCCAATTATCAGGCTTCAGATACAGTTTAAACAAAAAATTCCAAGTGGAAAAGATTGTGCATGAAAATCTCTACAATTAATGTTTAGTAACATTTTCACCTTGAATTGAAAATAAGATCGATGTTCGAGAAAATAAGATTGTTAAATTGAAAACTGTTGGCAACTGTTGATTCTATTAAATCATTCACTACGAAGAGATAGCAGACCTCGTGTGTCTCCAGCGTTATTGACCTTTCACCAGCTGTCCCATATCTTTGAATAGTAGACTTGAGATGCGCGAGAACACTAACGTCAGGTGATCAATTTTCATAACGGCAAGGAAAGTTGTGTGAGTGCGCCACACCAGATTTTTATTATGGCCAACTGGAGACTTGAATATCCATTCATTGATCAGAGTTCATAACTGATTTCAGAAAGTGAATAATTTTCACTTGAAGAATAAGGTGAAGTGAACATAAGTTTATGGGGTAATCTTCTATTATTTCCAAAAATCGATGGCATTCAAATTGATTTCCCAAGCTGGGAAATTGAGTGGATAAATATGATTAATAACAAGGATGACGTTTGAACGATCGTGTAAAACAATTAATGTGTATTGAAAGATAGAAAAATGTTATGAAATTGTAGTCCTATGAAAAATAGAAAAGATAAACTACGATAAACTTCACCATGACAGTTGAATATAAATATATGAAAGTAGCCGGTAGGCTCGCTTCGCTCGCCTTATCCGTCTAGCCAGGGGGCGGAGCCCCAACTGGATCATTCAGGAATAGGATCAGCAGACTCGATCCGCATGCCTGCATTTTTTATATGATCTTTCTATGTCCCGTCAAAAAGTCAAAAGAGACTTTCATGCTCGATTCAATCACCATTTTTCTTCGAATTATTTATTTAAGGTGCTATTTATTTATTTATTTATTCGTGGACAGAATCACAAATAATCATATAAATATGATTAGGAAGGAACAACAGGCTTGGCCCAATCTATTCCATTCCCAAATTTTGATAAATAAATAAAATGTCAAAAAATAGGTTATGTTTCTACTGTAAAACGTTAAAGCTCAATTATGTAGTGTAGGGTTGCAAAAATCTTTATTCTCATCAAAATTAATTGATATTCTGTTTTTATTTTACATTATGGAACCCTTTTTTGAAGTTTTAATATAAAAATATCGGGGCACCGAGCTTTGCTCGTTATTTATCTATTGATAAACAGAACTCAATTCTCTAAAATTATGGGGAAGGACTAACATGCACAGCCCGAAACTGTTTCTTCCCCGAATTTTGATTCATACACTATAAATATTCCTAAAAGTAGGTTATGTTCCATACACTTTGTAACGTCCTTTTGGGGTTACATGTGCCAAGCTGGCAGTAGTCGATAGAGCAAGTGAGATTTGAATATTTTCATATTTTTACGCCTGCTGAAATAAAAATCTAGTGTGGTACACTCACACAACTTTCCTTGCTCATTGAACTGTAAGCCTCATTCTTAAACGAGAATGATTTAGGGGAATAACATAATGACGATTGGCGGCAACATATTTGAAACTACAATCAGACTACTGTATAAGTGTATATATCATTGTTTTCAGAGTACTTTTCCTTTGTGTAAATTGTGAAATTCGATGATTTTTTAAAAGTCGTCAAAACAGCTGTTCTACAGATGAAATATCTTGACTATGTGTTATTTTTATAAACTGCTCTATCTACCTACCTCATGCATGAGAAGGACAAAAGACTCGTCAGTTTACAAAGTCCATTTCTCAAGGATGAGGTAGACCCCATCAGTTTCCCAGGAAATAGACTCATGCCAGTTGATAGAGCTGATAAATAACTATACAGGGTATGAATTTGAAATAAATCGGTCAAGTCATTTTTGAGAAAATCGTGAAAAACATGGCTTTTTGGTAACTATCTGCCATTCTTTTCAAGAATATTACGGAGCTCCTGCAATTTTCTCAGTAATGAGACTCATGTCAGTTGATAAGGCTCATAGATAGCTACCCATGGTATAAATTTGGAGAAAATCGTTAAAGCCGTTTTCGAGAAAACCGTGAAAAACATGATTTTTTTAATGATCATCCGCCATTTTTTCCGCCATCTTGAATTGAATTTATTGAATTTCTTATTGTCGGATCCTCATGGTATAAGGACCTTCAGTTTGAAATTTCAAGTCGATCGGTGGTTCACACACACACACACACAACACACACACACCACACACACACACACACACACACACACACACACACAACACACACCACACACACACACACACACAACCACACACACACACCACACACACACACACAACACACACACACACACCACACACACACCACACACACACCACACCCACACACACACACACACACACACACACACACACACACACACACACACACAACACACACACACACACACAACACACACACACACACACACACACCACACACACAACACACCACACACACACACACACACACACACACAACCACACACACACACACACACACTTTCGTATTCCAAAATATCAAAAAATTGAATATCAATTCTCAGGGTTTTGTGTTCGGCTGTCAGTGGAATTTAGATAAAATAAATTATCTTAGGAGCTATTCGACACAGTTGAACACAGCACCTTGTTGAATAAGCTTCATGCTGCTGGTGTCTGTGGTGTTACCAACATGTGGTTAAAATCATACTTGATGGATAGAAAGCAGTATGTGTCAATTTCGGGTTGTGATAGTGAGCTGACAACAGTTAAATACGGCGTTCCACAAGGATCCGTTTTGGGCCCTATATTGTTTTTAGTCTACATGAATGATTTGTTTTCCCACACATTTTTTGGATCAATTACATCTTTTGCCGATGACACAGCCCTAGCGTATTCTGCTAAAAATGAAGAAGAACTGCATGAAATGATGCAGCTGGATTTGTTTGATTTGCGATGCTGGTTCAACTGTAACAGACTAGCACTAAATGCGAGCAAGACTTCCTATATAAACTTTTCATTATCATCACCTTTTAGTTTCACTGATCCTGTCAGGTATCATCAGGTCGGTTGCAGATCTGTGAGTTGTGACTGTGAGGTAATTCAACAATCTGACTCTATTAAATATCTTGGGCTAATATTGGATCAAAGTCTAAATTGGGATTTGCATGTGAATAAAGTAAAAGGGTACCTCTTATACTTGGTTAGGACTTTCTATCAACTGCGTCAATTCTTCCCTGTAAATATTCTTCGTGTAATGTATTTCTCTTTCTTCAATAGTAGGCTGGAATACGGAATCTCATGTTATGCATCTACCTTCATGTCTCATTTTAAAAATCTTATAGTCCTATAAAAATCAATTGTTAGAATAATGTTTGGAGCTAATAGACAAACGCATACTTTCCCAATATTCAGGTTTTTTGGAATTCTACCTTTCAGATACATGTATGTACTGAAAGTTTTATCTTTGTTTTATAAAATGAGTGGGGATAGGAATCAAATGGGGAATCTTGAACAAAATCAGCAGATAACTAGGCAAACTACAAGGATGCTAATCAGACTCCCCAAACCAAACAGCACTACCTTCCAGAGATGCTTTTTATTCCTTGGACCTAAATTCTTCAATATTCTCCCAGATGAGATTAGAAAGCTACAGAATCTCAAGAAATTCCTAAAACAAACGAAGAGTTGGCTATGGCTTCATTCACCATTAGAAGTAGAAGACTTATTCAAAGTAGTAAGCTGAGAAACACATGGTGCTAATATCTAATCCATTATTGAATATGAATTTCAGTGTAGTATGGTCTTTTTACTGTAGTTACTTCTGTATCCTTTAAAGTTTAACCTTTGCTTTGAGCTTTGATCTGCAAACATTGTTTTATTTATCGCTGTTATGTCTCATCTTTTATTTTTCATTTTTTTCCCCTCTCTTGTCATGAATTATGTTGAAAAAAATTATACTGGTGATTCTTCCTCCCATTTTTTCGCAGTTTTAACTACATTTCATAATATAAGTATATTAAAGAGAGGAAATGCTACAATCAATCAATAAAATTACTTGATGATGGTGATTGAATGTGTGTGTGTTGTGTGTGTGTGTGTTGTGTAGGCTTTTTTCTCCTCCTATATCCGATTAAACCTCAACTCCTGCTCACGGACAAGTGCTCCATGAAGCACTTTGTGAGCAGTTATTGTTCACATTCATATTAAATTATATATTATTATATTATATACTATTACTATTACTTAGAAAGTAATATTTCAGAAGATTTAACGATCAATGCTGCATATCGCTGATTTATCCAACACATTTGGTGAAGAATATAGTTGGTTGATAATTTTATTAATTTGTCAATAATTAAAAAATACTAGTTCAAGATTGGTCATGCATGAAGACAGGATTGAAAATGAAAGGTTCACCATTCAACAAATAAAATATATAATTATACATAAATTTATATCCAACAAGCAATAATAAAATATGGAACGATTAATACAAAAACAAAGTGAGAAAGTACGCAAGAAAAATATCACAGATGGCTCTATCAAAATCTCATTATACCTACAAGAATCTATTGATAATTCTTGTAATTTTCCTATCAGCATAATATTATATGTATTAATGTGGCTCAATCTGTCGATGTGCTTTCGCTTGTCGAATAAGAATTTATATTTTCGTATTCCAAAAATATCAAAAAATTGAATATCAATTCTCAGGGTTTTGTGTTCGGCTGTCAGTGGAATTTAGATAAAATAAATTATCTTAGGAGCTATTCGACACAGTTGAACACAGCACCTTGTTGAATAAGCTTCATGCTGCTGGTGTCCGTGGTGTTACCAACATGTGGTTAAAATCATACTTGATGGATAGAAAGCAGTATGTGTCTATTTCGGGTTGTGATAGTGAGCTGACAACAGTTAAATACGGCGTTCCACAAGGATCCGTTTTGGGCCCTATATTGTTTTTAGTCTACATAAATGATTTGTTTTTCCACACATTTTTGGATCAATTACATCTTTTGCCGATGACACAGCCCTAGCGTATTCTGCTAAAAATGAAGAAGAACTGCATGAAATGATGCAGCTGGATTTGTTTGATTTGCGATGCTGGTTCAACTGTAACAGACTAGCACTAAATGCGAGCAAGACTTCCTATATAAACTTTTCATTATCATCACCTTTTAGTTTCACTGATCCTGTCAGGTATCATCAGGTCGGTTGCAGATCTGTGAGTTGTGACTGTGAGGTAATTCAACAATCTGACTCTATTAAATATCTTGGGCTAATATTGGATCAAAGTCTAAATTGGGATTTGCATGTGAATAAAGTAAAAGGGTACCTCTTATACTTGGTTAGGACTTTCTATCAACTGCGTCAATTCTTCCCTGTAAATATTCTTCGTGTAATGTATTTCTCTTTCTTCAATAGTAGGTGGAATACGGAATCTCATGTTATGCATCTACCTTCATGTCTCATTTTAAAAATCTTATAGTCCTATAAAAATCAATTGTTAGAATAATGTTTGGAGCTAATAGACAAACGCATACTTTCCCAATATTCAGGTTTTTGGAATTCTACCTTTCAGATACATGTATGTACTGAAAGTTTTATCTTTGTTTTATAAAATGAGTGGGGATAGAAATCAAATGGGGAATCTTGAACAAAATCAGCAGATAACTAGGCAAACTACAAGGATGCTAATCAGACTCCCCAAACCAAACAGCACTACCTTCCAGAGATGCTTTTTATTCCTTGAACCTAAATTCTTCAATATTCTCCCAGATGAGATTAGAAAGCTACAGAATCTCAAGAAATTCCTAAAACAAACGAAGAGTTGGCTATGGCTTCATTCACCATTAGAAGTAGAAGACTTATTCAAAGTAGTAAGCTGAGAAACACATGGTGCTAATATCTAATCCATTATTGAATATGAATTTCAGTGTAGTATGGTCTTTTTACTGTAGTTACTTCTGTATCCTTTAAAGTTTAACCTTTGCTTTGAGCTTTGATCTGCAAACATTGTTTTATTTATCGCTGTTATGTCTCATCTTTTATTTTTCATTTTTTTCCCCTCTCTTGTCATGAATTATGTTGAAAAAAATTATACTGGTGATTCTTCCTCCCATTTTTTCGCAGTTTTAACTACATTTCATAATATAAGTATATTTAAAGAGAGGAAATGCTACAATCAATCAATAAAATTACTTGATGATGGTGATTGAATGTGTGTGTGTTTGTGTATGTGTTGTGTAGGCTTTTTTCTCCTCCTATATCCGATTAAACCTCAACTCCTGCTCACGGACAAGTGCTTCATGAAGCACTTTGTGAGCAGTTATTGTTCACATTCATATTAAATTATATATTATTATATTATATACTATTACTATTACTTACAATCTATTATTAAATTTTAGATGGATTATTGTTGTATTTGTCAAGCTAGACTCTATTTGGTTTCTGTATATGTATCTATGAGTGTGAATAAATTTGAATTTGAATTTGAAATTTGAAAAAATTTGAAAAAAAGCTTTGAGCTTCTGATGATTCTTTAAAAATACTGATATCAAAATAGATAAAATGAGCACATGCAATCATCAAATATTGATTGATACATGAATATTTAATTCTCATCAATGTTCTTAATAAGACATTCCCTTATTTATAATTATTTGCGCAAATGAGTTTAAATCAAGCTTGATTTTTAAATGTAATCTCCGACGAGCTAGCTTTATCTAATTTCTTTAAATTCGTTGCACTGAGGGCCCTCTAAAATAATTTACAACTCACGTGCGCCGATTTTTCACAAATTTAAAGATGTGGATTCGCCTCGTGTGTCCTGTGCCTTATCTCTGGTGGGCTGCTGTCGTCCTCTCCAATGGAAATAATTACTTTAATAACTCATGTCATAGAGCGACTTCACTGAGTTATATCGATAGTTCAATAGAAACATTTGAATTTAAACTTTGGCAAAATAAAATTAACACACACACACACACACGCACGCACGCACGCGCGCGCGCCTATAGAAATTTAGAAATTGGGGAAAGTAAAAACTTCATCAGCTGATTAAAAGTGAATAGCTCATGTTCGCGGCGCGTAAATCTGTACGCACCTTAAGAATAAATTTCCAGACACTTGCTGAACTTCTGTACGAAATTCGAACATGATCTGTCAATTAGTTCTTGAGAAGACCTAGAAAACCCAGGAAGGCGCTCAAAAACCGCCGATCTTGAGCGGAATTTAGGCGTCTTGACTTTAGGAGGAACTTAACTTCCCATACAGCATTTTTATACCTCAGCTGAGCCTGTGTACCAGATTTGAACATTTTTTGTCAATTAGTTCTTGAAAAAGCTGAGAAAACGAAGATTCTAGGTGTATCTTTAGAACTTTTTGAAATCCGTTCTTAGTGTGCCTCTAGGTGGTCAACTGAACAAACATTCCAAGTTTGAACATAGTGTTGGCTCAGTGGATTTTTTGTTTTGTTGATTATGAATGATTGAGTGAGTGAGTGAATGAATCAGTGCCATTTCGCTGCTATAGATTCATATAAGAAACTAATGCTTCAATGATTATTTTTGCGAGTTGTACGTTGAGCTGAGTATAAAGTTTGGTCCCAACATAAAACCAAAGACCTTAAAGATGCATAGAGTCACATGCAGCGCTAGTGTCGTACTTGGAATTGAAATCGGCCATTGAGGGGGCAACCTATAAGATTGCCTTATAATACCAATGCCTTTGTAATCTATAATATTACAAATATATAGATATAATATCTCGTGCTAAAATACCCCAATGGTGGCTTTCAATTTCAAGTAAGAGCTATAATTGGGAAGGCATAGGCATTGTGGGTCTATATCTCTTTAAGGTCTTTGCATAAGACTGACGATGATGTATGAAAATTATGTTTGGAAAAAAACACCTGATGGAAGGATAAAGTAGATACAGAGAATAAAGGATTATAGTGTAGTGCATTTTATACTGTCTGAGTAGTTAAGACCTTCATATTCAGGTATTCAGTAATATTATATTACTCTGCTCACAAGCAATTCAGATAGTATTTAATCATTAATTTCATCGTTTGATATGAGATGAGAAATACTCAGTTATTTTTCATCATCCACCATTGATACGTATTTTCCACTGACAAAACATCGCATTCACAGAATTGTTCACCAGCTAGGAATTTGAAATTGATACCTGAGAGCGAAATTTTTCATGTGTGCCTACTGTTTTTGATGCTCAATACATTTGATCCTGTGAACGAGCAAAAATAAATAATACGAACCATTCTCCCTGAGGCCACCTTTTCAATTCCAAATACAACACAGAGGCTTTTAATACCACCTTCTTGTTTACTTGTTGAATGTGAACAATTAATTATACAGCTTCCCCCATCCAGGAAGTAAAATCCTGTTGTTTTAGGCTTACTATAGGCAGGATCTCTCAACAACTCACAATTATATTATGTGTTCTCGTTCTTCGCTTGTAAAACAATATCAGCTCAACTTGAACTGACAAAATGTGATTTGTTATGTTAGTAATATTGGATATTCATTATGAATAGATAAACATTTTGGTCACTTTACCAAGCTCTTTGGTTAAAGTAAGTATATATAAAATTAGCTATATTAAATTAATTCACCGGAATTGATTGTTTTGCTAAGTTGCCAAAGGTTATTTTCCTATAATGAATCACTGCATTTCATGTTATCTCATAGAAGATATACAAGACTTGATTGCATAATGCTGGCCACTAACGGTGAGACATGCATGATACATGTATCATCAAAAATTGTTGTTTGATCACAGCAAAAGGCTTCGAGCAAAGTTTTTTGAGGTTAGGTTTATGTATCTGCGAGTTTTTATTGTTCATTCTTTCTTCGCTGCTCTATTTGAGGTTAAATTATTTTTCTATTATTATATTTTTCTTATAAACAAGGATTAGGCTATAACCTGTTCTGACTCACATCTAGCCATTTATTCAAATACACATGAAAATCATAAAAACACTCCACTTACATGGGCTACTTTTCTACAAATTAATAAAAACAATATAAAAATCTTATAGGACCCTTTATTATTAAAAACTTTAATATATTTCAAAAACATATTCTTTGAAAAAAAAAGAATAGTTTTTGTAATATTTTAAAGTTTCTAATAATTAAGGGTACTATAAGGTTTTTATATTGTTTTTATTAATAAACAATCTTTACCACCGCTTGCGTGGCCTGCCAACATCTCATTTGCCTACTGGCTTAAAATTATAGACTTTTAATGGTATTCTCTCAGCTGTCATTCTTTGGACATGCTCTCTCCATTGATGCCGATTCTCCGTAAACTCTTTCATTCATGCTGCAGTTATTCAATTCTTTCCCAAGGGTATATCTTCATTCCTGAAATGATCTCTTCTGTCACACCCCTTGGTTCTTGGAAAAATCTCATCTCGGCTGCCTGCACTCTACTTTGAAGTTGCTTCGTTGTCACTCATTTCTATTATTATAATTTGTAATTCCTCAGTGGTTCATTCATTGTTATTAGTTGTTAATTACATGTTGGAAGTCTCTCACTGATAATGAGCATAAATGATGAACATGTATATGTGCATGATAAACATGCATGTACATGCATGCTCATAATGCATGTTCTACTGTTATTGACCAGGCTTAGGAAGTAACTATTCGAAAAGAGTGCAATGTACACCCATCCGCGGTTGAAGCACACAGATTAGAATGGAAGAGTCACCTGCGGTTATGCCTTCAATATAAGTTTCCACTAAAACCTTGTAATTGCAGCTGAATGGAAATAGCTATTCATGTATTAAGAGCGTAATACGCGACTTCATCGCTCGCGCAAAACAGTTATCGCGCGACGCGAAACGGAGCGTGATAATTTTGCAAGAGCAATAAAGAAGCATTACGCGCGAATTACATACAAAATTTTTTCTACAACTGCCCAAACCTGTTAAATTACTTACGAGTATATCGGCGGAGTTACAATTACCGACTTTTTATGTTAAGATCTGACTTTTTGGCGAGCTGCTTACAATCAGCTGATTGGGGAGCGTAAAGAAACTCTTCTGCACATGCGCGAATGATTTAGGAGCGTAAAGTAAATCTACTGCGCATACGCGGATGGTTAGCGAGCGAAAAAGTAGATTCTCCTCAGAAATAAGCTGTTTTACGAGGAGAATTGAGTGTGTAAATTCTTTCTTTACGCGCAGTTGTAGAAAAAAGAAATTTTCTTCAAGGAAGCTGTAGCCAACAGATGAGGCTCTACATTTCACAAGTATAATAGCCCATGACGGATAAATTGAACGGCGGAATGAAATTGAATGTCACCATTTTATGGAAAATATTCCAATACTATTCTCTCCATCCATTATTTCCCAAATACTCATGCATCTCTCATGTATCTTTTCTCTCTTTTCTTTCTCCCCTCCCAATTCATTTATTCCGATTTATTTCATTCATTCCAAATCAGTTTTTTCTCTTTAATGTTACAAACATGTACCAATAATAGTAATAATTGTACAGAGAATGAATATTCTTAACATGGTCTATAGTGCCTGTGTGCGAAGAAGCGTTTCAATAAATCTCATTTGTGTAGAGGAAGTAATTGAAGAATTAAATCAATGAGAAAATGATGAAATCATACAAAAGATAAATAAAGGAAGAAGGCTAAAGCTAAAAGAAGCTAAAAAATAAAAATAGCGAAAGGAGGCTTCGTAACTGTAGAGGATCGTCCATAACAGCTGCTACTAGGCCTCAGCAAGTTAGTGTCCAGTCCACATAATGTCTCATAGTCTCTACAATTAATGACTAGTAATATTTTCACCTTGTATTCAAAATAAGCTCGAAATTCGAAAAAATGTGATTATTCAAAAGCAAACTTAATGAGAGAGGCAACTGTTGATTTCAATGTACCCATAGAGAGGTCAACGTTATAATAGCAGTGTTTGATCAGCAATGATATTGTCTATGATTGCCTTGTCTATCATTCAACAGAGCGGATAGCGCTATCTCTTTCTCGCTTTGCTCTGTTGTCAGATCGTCTTTAAACAATGTATAATTAATAATTATTTGACAAAATATATTTCATCTTAATTATGAAAATTCATTATGGAATTAATAAAAAATAGAATTTTCTGCTTAATTAAATATAATTGATTATTTTGAACGAAAATGAACAGTTAATATTACATCAATAAACCTGTATCAGCTACCATCTGTAGAAGGGATTGACAGGACTCAGAATCTGCAACGTTGTTCTCCTATCTTTCTCCACTGCCATTATACGTGGACCTTACTATAGAATGTATTCTAGGACCTTGGTTGATTCTATTGAATCATTTTACTGGAAGAGATAGAAAAATTGATCTCGTCAGCTGATTGATTTCAAATTATAGCCTGATGGAAATTTTCATAACGGTAAGAAAAGTTGTGTGAACGCGCCCACTACCTCCGTAAACAAAGCCGTAGTGCATTCGTGTGACGTCAGCACAGGTAGGGCTCCTATACCAATAAAAATTCGTTGATTTCAGCTGATCTATATCAGCTAGTGCCTTTATTGGTGTAGGAGCCCTACCTGTGCTGACGTCACAGGAATGCACTACGGCTTTATTTACGGAAGTAGTGGTGCGCCACACCAGATTCTTTTCAAATAGAGGAGAAACAGAACAAATAGGAGAGAGCTTCGAAAGAGTAGGTAGAATTGAGTCCCAATTAGTTAGACAGAATAATTTATTAAGTTATTGATCAAGAGTGATGAGATTTTATAAGTTCAATTAGTGAATTTTGATCTAGATTAATAATCATTTTGGTTAAAAGTTAATTTTTGTTATGGATTGGAATAAGAGAAAGAGGATTTCCATGTTATAAGACGTATCGTTTTAATTTTGAAAAAGTTGTATTCCAAAAGAAACTTTTTACTTCTGACATGTATGAAATAATCATTATAAAAATCATACAAGCATAAGTTATAACTTCAATATTGGTAGAGGCTCAACCCAAATAGTCAAATCATTACAGTTTCAATCATGAGAAAAACTGGAGCAATACCAGATTGGTTATAGAATGTGAGTAGATTATGAATTTATTTCAAATTCTGTAGAGAAATATCATATAGATACTGAGTAATGTATTCTGCTCTATTTCCCAACGTTCAATGCATAACTAAATGTTGTTTGTCATCATAGATCATTGATACTGACACTGCGCCCGAAGTTTATCCATTCAAATAGGACAAAATCACATTACCATGGATCATGAACTATATGGATGGAAGGATTGGAGCTGAACATTAGCTCATCAATCAGCCTCCCAGCATGGAACCCACTCTACAATTTTAGCAAATAATATGAGTGAATTTTATGAAGTAAGATGGTAGAATAGTGAATTCTATCCAATTATTTTCTTTAATTGAATCAATCTAGAACGAAGTGATAAAACGTATCCATCTTTGGTAATTTTATCATCCATTTTATAGGAGTAAACCTAGCGCTAGGCTATTTGAATATTATTATTTTTGTGATAGGCTATGATATACTACAACTTGTATGTCTGAATTGAATAATTTTTAACCCTATTTTCAAAATAATCTATAACATTCCCATTGAATTGTCTTTTCCTCTTTAAAAGGTAATTGGAAAAGGTAAATTTCAAATAATGATAATGCTTATATTACTAGAATATCGTACGTGCAATGAAACCTGTTTCATTAAACCTATAATACAACACAATGCAAAACGATCTTATTCTAATTCATGCAGAGAACAGGCAATTTAAGTATAAAAATAGGCATATACTATTATAAATTCTCATAAACGATCACTCTTATAATTTTATGAATTTTTTTTTGCTCGGTAGGTATTCAGACGGTGTCTGCCCAATCATCCTATACTATTGAACGAGCAACTTCTGTTTATATGTTTATATGTTTAGATGTTTAGATGTTTAGATGTTTGGATGTTTGGATGTTTGGATGTTTAGATGTTCAGATGTTTAGATTTTTAGATTTTTAGATGTTTAGATGTTTAGATGTTTAGATGTTTACATGTTTGTATTTCACCGGATCTCGAAAACGGCTCTAACAATTCTCACGAAATTAAGAAAATAGTAGGTTAAAAATATAAAGATTCGATTGCACTAGGTCTCATCCCTGGGAAAATTCGCTGAAGGGCATTAAAAGGATAATTATTATTCATCCCTGGAAAAACAGCTGATAATAATTATTTCGTCGTCTGTTGGTGATGGAAGTGAGTGAGCGAGTTCATGTGGGACTGTTTCAAAATTATGACTCAGCTGTTGAACTTATGTAATCATTCTATGAGGTACTTAGTGCCGGTTGCAAAAAAGCCGGGTTATTTTCAATCCAGATTAATTCCAGTAGATCCATTATTTTGAAATGGTCTGCTCTGATTTGGTTCACGTGAAGTTAATCAGGATTGAAATTTAACCGGCTTTTGTGCAACTGGGCCTTTGTGAGGGAAATTTTTTCATTCCTCTGGGAATTAATCTCAATTTACAGTGATCAGATAGAACATTTCTGTATGAATGTTATTATAATTTTTTTCTTTCGTAATAAATTTTTCATGCTCTTGTACTTCAGAGCAAAGCTTGGTCCCCGAAATTTTTCTCTTATAATCTGTTCAACTTCCATAATTTCTCCACACTCTTCCACATCTCAAACAAATTTGCTTTGAAGAGATCCTTCCATTCACTTGATAGTAGAATCTTACAGAAAATTACAAATTACATTGATTTGAATTCCGTTATAATAACAATATTATAGCTATGGTGGTGCCTATGGTTGCCCGGATAAAAACAAGTTGTTATAATTTTGGCAACCAGAGATCGCTTAAGTTGGTTCTCCAGCCAACTATTGGTTCCCTATGAAGATTTAGAAAATGAACTCATTTTTGATTATTGATAACTCTATTGATACCTAACCTTCGATTTCTCTTATTTCAATAATTGAGCAGTGAATCACAGTCTATTCTTTATTCATTCATATAATAAGTACATCACCAAAATGATAGGGAGAGAAAAATAAGGTATCCATCCTTGTGCTATTCCTCTCCCAAATTTCGATAAGTTCGACACATAGTCCGAAATAGGTTAAGTATTGTAGTTGATCACTCCACTAAATTTTCAGTCCTTAAATTAATATGTTCACAAAGTAGATTTTCAAATTTGAATGTTCAAATCAAACAAAAAAAAATTAAATTAAATTGAATTCGTAACAAAGTGATCCTATTATATGAAGCGAGCAATTTCTGTATGTTTGTATATCTGGTTATTTATGTTCAACGGATCTCGAAAACGGCTCTAACGATTTTCACGAAATTTCGAACATAGTAGGTTTATGATAAAAAACTTCGATTGCACTAGATCTCATCCTTGGGAAAACTCGCTGAACGACATTAAAAGGATAATTCATCCTTGGCTGAAACAGCTGTGGATAGTAAAAAAGTGAGTGAGCGAGTGAGTATGTGAAAAATCAAAACATCGCATCCCCGGAATTCATAAGATGACATATAGCCAGCTGTGAAATATAAACAAGATCATTTTAGAGAATAATTGTGTTCTGTTTATCAATAAATAAAAATAACGAGCGAAGCTCGGTGCCCCGATATTATATGTTATATAGCGTCCGGTTTTGTCCATACACTTCTGTAGAAAATGTGAAAAGTTGTCCATACTCTTCTGAAGTGTTGAATGTGGTTTCGCTTGAGTTTCTTGTGTTATTTATTGAAAACAGGGCTCCAATTGTATATTATGCTTTTCTAAGTTTTCACGTTCTCCCAGCTAGCTCGTGAAAAATAGTCAAATCACAAATTGACAGGACCAGTAACCGAAAATTCTACCGGAACCGGTAACCGAAGACGAGGCATCCAAGAAAGGTATGTTATAGAAACTCCATAGTTTCTCTCGATGTATGGCATGTTGGAACCATACAGTATTGAAGTTGAAACAACACCTTCTCAATTCAATTGTAACAGGAAAAATGAAGCAGTATTAGTACACAGACAGATCTGAATATTATTGACCAATAAAGAAGCTTGGACTAACTCCGCATCGATGGCATAATCATATGCCATTGCTACGAAAACAGCAATAAGAAAACCTCAATGCTTCATCCATCTACCATTGTTTCCTCCATGGCCGATAAGGCAAGGTTATCTCTTGCACGGCACTTTGTCGTCAACTTCTCTCGACGTCCACAGGAGTGCTACGAAAAAATGAACCTCATTTTACAGATTCTATTTTCCATGATACAGTATTACACTACATTTTTCCCTCTCCAATCAATAAAATTATAACATTCAAGGTACACATTGGAACAAGGAATGTTGAGTTTCGTTCAAAAATGAGTGTGTAACTGCTATTTCAAATAATCCGTCCAAATAATAAGTTTGACCCATGTTGAAATTCATTATTATTTGAAAAAATAAAAGCAATACTGGCCTAATAAACCATGATCACCTATTTAATTTCATTAGTGAGTTCAGAATTGCAAAAACTGCTTTCTCTAATTTCAACATTTGCCTGAATACTACATTGTATTTCGACATTGATTCTATCTATATAGTTCTGTAATGAGTGAAATTTGGATCTCTCTAATTGAAGGAAATCTATTTATACGTCATATTGGAATCGCTGGTGTTTCAATGATGATACATTTTTTCTCTAAAATAATTTTGCTAATTATTTTTTGTTGCTGCTAATTGAATACATCATCTGCATAGAATAATTAAATGGGAAGGTTTTTGTGTTGGTCGTACTTTTACAGCAAGCAGCATTCCAGCTTTGTATGATTTAATCCAGGAACAACATCTATATAATAAGAGAAAGTAGGGTTGTGTTTGTTTGTGTGTTCGTGTGTTCGTTTGATCGCATCAAAACATGTCAACTTGTGGATTGCATACCGGAGAAACGGGAATAATTTAGATCTCCAAATTTTGCACATAGATTCTAAAAATATTTCATGCACCTCGAAGCCCAAATTTCAATTTACCTTCTAGATTTTTCATAATTGATGTTCAAATTTAATTTATGGGACATAAGATTTCATACAGCAAATTCACCAAATCATATGGTAGGAATCAAAACAATAAACAGCTGTTCTAATATTGCTTTCTACCTGATTCCACTTAACCTCAATAATATAAAAAAAAATATGTTCTAATTAATGGTGATTTGAGTGTGATATTTTTGTTTCTTATTCTGTTTTTGACCGTCAAAATTTAAAATTCTTAGTTTTCTTTGTTTTTAGTGAAAATGGACAAATTTTAGAAAAGTGGAACCATAACCCTATTTCGGACTTTTAGATTTGGGAGAGAAATAGTACAAGGAGTATCCTCAGTTTTTCTCTCCCGATCAGTGCCACTTTGTGGAAATCATAAATAAATAATAATAGTAATATTGTTTTGATAATTGATAAATATTTTTAATATTATTATTCATAATATAATAATAATATTGTTTTGATAATTAATCAATATTTTTATTTTTCAAACTCTGTATAATAATGTGGTGAATGTGAAACAGCTGCATCAAAGAAATTATCAATCAATCAATCAATAATCCTCTATTGTCATGAAACACAAAGTGTTGTTACAAACGTCAAAATACAATAAAATTAAAAACAGTCAAAATATTTTAAAAATAATAAAAACATAGTCAAAGTAGTATTTTTGTAAAAAAAATTACAACTAAATTGGCAAATAATGATAAACAGCAGCAATTGATGAATAGCAGGTATTAAAACGGGATCCAATAAAATTCATAAAATTCTTAGAACATTAAATTTAGAACACACTTGGAAACTTTAAAACACTATCAAAACATTATCAAATATTAATGATCCCCAATAATAACTATTCTGTATCTTTATATCATGAAAGCTGCAAAGACAAACATTCCTCAAGTATCACATCATGGAATACTACCTTGGAAAAAACTATTCAAAAAATATATGTCATCAAAACAAATTTAGAAAAGGTTAGGGTCCTTGAAACTTCATTTGATCCTTTACAACTTTAAGATGAGAATTATTTTAAAACATTAATTTAATCAATAAGGGACCTTTAAAGATTCATATACTCATTCAACTGTTAGTAGTTTAGAAGATTATAATTATTTATAAATTTAAAGAAAACTGAAATTCCCAGCTGGATCCTTACAGAGAAAATATGGCCTCACCTTTCAATGTAAAGATACAACCGAGAATCTATTACTCAAACCACATTAATAGAATTAATAATCTATCTATCCCCAATAATATCTCAAAATTATGATTTAACAAAAAGTCTAATTCCGCACGTTTTAATTGATTGAAAGTCTGTCGTCACTAAAACCCATTTTGTCACATCCGGAGTTCCTGGGACGTTCGTTTAATTTGGAAATAGGTTGTTACCTCATAGCTGTTTCTTCAAATTGAATCTAGGCTCGGTGATCGAGCTCTACACGTCCAGATGGACAGGAGACAGCATACCCCAAGCTTCTAGGACGGCCATCGATTCAGAGGCGTCTCAGCGGCTTAAAGACACACGTTCATGAACCCATGAAATGATGGATTCGTACGTTGATCCCATACTTGATGTTCCCGTACTTACACCGCTGTTAGAATAAAAAAATGAACTAGGATAATACAAATTAACTTAACTTCAGTTATATAATAAAATCAACCTATATAACTCAAATCAATACTTATTACTTTAAAACATAAATAGACATTACCTACTGCAATCTCTTGATTAATAGAAAGAATTTATTTGTAATCAGGGTTATGCCCTATACACAAAGCGATGAGTACATAGTATTCCATAATAGGCCTACATAATTCACAAGTTGATTGAATTACTTCATAATAAGGTATTTCGAGTATTGTTGTTAGTTTAGTCAGTTCTCTTACATAAATCACATTTATGGTGTAATTTAAAAGAATAAATTACATGATAGGTGTTTCCTAAATAATCATGAAAGCTTTTCATAAGAATCAAAAGACAAATAAAATCTATAACCAAAAATACTGATAGAGCTCATAATAAATACTGTAAACATCCTTTGTTTGGATTTAACAACAGTAATTGAAATTTAGGTTAATAGCTTCCTCTTCAAAAATAGTTTAAATCAAACAAATATCTTAATTCCTACTAATAGGTATTCTAAATTTCTACAAAACATATATCGTTAATTTTCTTACATTACAATAAATACTTTGATGGAAGCTTTCTTTGAAGATATTTTCCTTAATAATATTATAAATCTATGACGTACCTTTAGTAGCGGTTATAGGAGAAAAATCTCCATTGTGAGGGGACTGACAATTGATCTCTCTCTCTCTTCTCAATTAAGCGACTACAGAGGCAAAAAGACTAAAAATGCTGCTGGAACAAAAGGTTCCAGAGCCAAATACTAAAAAAGCCTAAAGCTGGCATGGAAGCCATGATTAATACAAGTTCTGAACAGACTACATTTAGTACTGCTTATGACAGTCGACAGACGCTGAGTGAGTCCACTTTGCTTTTCTCGTCTTGAGGTGGACAGCTGTGAGATCGTCCATACTAAATAGACCTAACCAACACCAACTGTGATTGGCAGTTACTATTCTCTAGAAAAATTTCCACCAATAGAAAGGGACGTTACAACTACAATTTAAGATACATTCTCCCACCAAGTGACAGCTATTTTTCCTAGGCAGCTATAAATTCCTTGCCTTATAAGGTCGTGAACCAGACTTATATTCTAGGAAAAATGTTGATCTTCCCACAACTTCTACACACACACCTATAGAGTCGACACTACACAACGCAAAAAGCAAGGCTCATGAACTAAGCTGTTGCTCCAGGAAAATTGATGTTATTCTTAGGATCATAGCTTCTACGCACACACTTACAGAGTCAACACAACACAACGCTGAAAAGCAAAACAGCAAAATCCATTTTCACAACAGGCTAACTTCTCAGGCTAATTCGCATAATTCTCATCACTCACAATTGTAACAATAAATATTGTTACAATACTCCCCCTTCTTGAGTGTGGAACACCGGGTTGAGTCATAAAAAATTTGGCAGAAAACAACATGACAGTGCTATCGGTAACACCCGGTATAAGACCAATAACTACAAAAAGGAATTATTCACCTCAAAATTTCAAATAAAATACTAATAATGAATCTCAGACTAATCAAACTCGAACTACAATCATGTGAAAGCAACAAAATTTTTTAATGAATTTCAAAGAACTAGCCATAAACATCAAGAGGCACAAGCAAAATAACCAAGTTCAAAATTTTTAAATAACCAAGTGGACTAGCAACAAATTTCGATGTCATGATAGTAAAAACAAATCAATCTGAACATAATCAACTAATTTGGAATAATCAAGATATCTAAGAAAACAATGTGGAATACTTGTGAAATTTTGCAACATAAGACACCAAAAAAAAAATTTGTAAAGTCAACTAGAAATTGTGCAAAACCGGCTGCCAAACTCCACATCTAGATGGGCCCTGTCTCATATGAAGCTGAACAACCCAGTAATAGACATCAATAAACAGTGACAAAAAAATTAAAATTAATTCAGGCAGTTTCTTAAAACAGCAGTGAAGAAACCCAATACATGCACCTTTTACTGGTCCCTCACAACTGATAAGATAATTTGCTGAAATTTCTCCGAGACAAAGATAAAACGACCAAAATATTTAAAGAGACTCTCCAATCAATCCTCTGCTGTTAAGTTCATAATCAGATTATCCCATAGTTAACCTCAACAAAAAAATTTTAAATAGAAACAACAAATTAAAAAAAAATTATCAAATTATCACAATCATATGACCAGACCCTTATAACTCGACAAGTTGTTAAAATCGAGCAACTGACATTTGACGCATCTCACCACTGAAACAGCTGACGGCCGCCTCATGTCAAAGCAACCCTGACCTACGTATGCAACCGCTTTTCAATGTCATGAAGCCAATAACTACACAGAGTTAACTCACATGCAACGATGTTAGCAGCTTACATATCATGATACACGTTGACCTAGATACACGTATCAACTTAGCAACAAAACTCATATCACCCATTTATACTCTCTATCTCGTTCCTTGCAATTTCGTGCAACAAAATAACGTCGGTTATAGCTGAAGATAAAGGACATCGCGAATTGTCCCACAATTACCCAGCAACACCTACGCTACAATTCCGAATTTTCCCTTTTGGAAAAGACTAAGATCTTCACTGTTTCACAAACAGAGATACAACTATTCAGTACATCATTACCACTTAATTTCTGTTACTCATTACTCACTTGGGACAGCATAATTTGAGGACAATATACATACATACACCAGTATACCTACAATTAATGCTTCCTATCACCTTGGTACAACCACAGTATTACAACTTATGGACCTTGGCAACTAAAAAAAAATAACTTACTACAATATTCTCTCAATACATCAAATTACTACTTACTATCTTCTCCTTGTATACTCAATCAAACTCATTTCTCTAGCACATAAAGAGATATGATCGTACAAACGCCTAGGCCAATGATCATGATAACAGACACTGAACCATATCATGAAGAAAATTTTCCACTATCGACTAGTACATAACTGAACTAAGCTCCACAAAAAATATTTGAACAAAATTTTATACTGCCTACCACACTCAATGAAGAACCTTCAGAAACTCAAACCTTTATTTTAAGAATTCCGGTGACAAAAACAAGCTAAGCAAACAACATGAGCATATTCCCAAGATTAATAAAAATAGTTCCCATATTCTACAGTACTGAAACCTGTTCCATTTCCCGTTACATATTCCTTTTTTTTTAAACCATCACAAAATTTGTGAAAAATTAAGTAACCTAGATTTTCTTCCCGTTTCCTATTTTCTATTTTTTTTTCATTTAATAATTTTTCCATTTTTATGTTATATAAAGAACTACCTTTCCTATTCTTCTACATTTCCCGATTCTTCCCCCTTTTAATATTAATCACTTTTGCTGCAATTATTATAGGACATGATTCTATATCCTGTCTATCTTATTCAATTATTCTTCACTTCATTATTACCCATCATAAAAAATTCCTAGAAATTCAAGGTCACAAGATACTAAACCAACACTATAATTTATTGAATCTCCCTAATTTATCCTCACAATACTGCAACAAAAATAATCAATTATCCTGTCACCAAGTAAAATTAATTCTCATAATTAATCATCACCATACAATTCAAATATTATTTATTTATTTTAGATTTCCCCAATTTCACTATATTGAAATAAATCTACTCTCCACTGTCTGCATCACCAAATTAACTGTAGCAGTATACTATTTATTATTACAAAATCCCGATTAAACTCTATAAAATTTTCTAAATCTTCTCTCATTCATTATACTTATTTTAGATTCAAATTGACTTATTTATTAACAATTTAACTTTCCCTATTAAATTGAATTTTTGATTTTCACTACCCACATTATTTAGAAAAAAAATTTATCCCCAGAAATTGAAAAATAAATTTTGACAGTGTATTGTGGCCATTCCCAGCTATCAATCTAAGGAACCTTTCAACTGAGGCTTACCCTAAAATTTCAAAAAAAAAATCCTGTCTTGGTTAGCATTCTATCTATTTTCTCCAGACCCCCATAAATCTTCAGAAAGGAACCACACCATTCAACAGAATAACCCAATTTTAGCTCATACTTCTCTGAGTACCTCTTGGTAAAATTCTAGCTTCCATTCCACAAATACAACAAGGATAGTCCCAGCTATTAACCTTGATTTGTCATATGGACCTCATCTGAGTAGTGCCCCTTACAACTGGCGACACTCACTCCAGATACTTAATTCATCAAACAAAACTACAACTTCAACAGATAAGATTTCTACATCTACCTATCTAAGCTCAAAAAAAAAATTACCACAGCCTAAAGGAAACGTTAACAAACCCTATCATGTCTGACAACTCTCTTTACAACGCCAGACCACAAAATACACCCTATATTTTTATACCACATTACTGACCCTACCAATGAAATATTATCAAACAACTGAAATTCCAGTACTAATCAGATAACTAAATTTTGATAGACGAACATCTCAAACGATATAATAAAGGATAGACAATTTTTGTCTCGGCACCAACCTTACAGTATGTTGGCTCACCAGACCCACTATTGAAGATCAGCATCACGGACAACATCAAGACTCAACACTGCAGCCATCGTCTATCAGCTCAATCAAACGCAAAATCGCCATTCACAAGACTTGGTGGTCTTTGATGCAACACTGAAATTAGGCTCTCATTGGAAGATGCAAGGACTAATTAAAACACAAAATTGAAACTCAAACAAACAAAATAAATTCAACTTATCACTCAACTATTATTTTCCTGATGTACTCCTCAAAGCTAACCTTACTTCAACTTTATTCTCAATTATCCAGGCTACAATCTGCAATGCTACTGTCACTACAGTCTTCTGACATATCATAACTTCCACTAAATTTCTGACTGTCCCTAACATGTGATTTTCTATAAGAATCTCGAAAAATAAAATTGTCCCTACACCAGTATAATGCCTTGAGCTAGGGCATCACAGATAAATGGAAACACAGACAGGGAAAATATTAATATTGATCACATTAATAAAATAATAAAAATTCAACTTCAATTAGTTTATCTTCAGCATTTGTATGCTGCTCCAAACTTCAATACTCATTTTTGGAATCAAGAATTCATTAGCCATAAGAATGTTTATCAATTTTATGAATAAACTGATTTGAAATTAACATAATAAGTCAATAAAAGGAGCAAAAGTAGCAGAGTGGCGCAGCAAATTGTGCCGTGCTTTGAATTTAGAAAGATAATTTTGAATTTAGAATTTAGAAGCACACACAATAAAACTTAATAAAAGGGATGCTTGATAAACATACCTGGTGCTAGAGAACGGGAAACCAGAAATGACAAGAGAGACAATGAAATAGAGAGAAGGTATCAACTATATTGTCACCTCTTACAGTTAAATTCAACAATTAATAAAACAAAGAAGTTAATAAAACAAAGAAATCAATAAACAACAAATAAAACAAGAATAAGAATCATGAAAACCGAAAATAAAATTACTAAATTTAGAAAGTTATCTCTGATATACTTAATTCGGTAATAACCTACTCTGTATGCTCTACATTTGAAAACGTTTTAGATTGAATCATAAAAGCTTAAAGGACTCTTATTTCAATAATTGAGCAGTGAATCACAGTCTATTCTTTATTCATTCATATAATAAGTACATCACCAAAATGATAGGGAGAGAAAAATAAGGTATCCATCCTTGTGCTATTCCTCTCCTAAATTTCGATAAGTTCGACACATAGTCCGAAATAGGTTGAGTATTGTAGTTGATCACTCCACTAAATTTTCAGTCCTTAAATATTTTCACAAAGTAGATTTTCAAATTTAAATGTTCAAATCAAACAAAAAAAATTAAATAAAATTGAATTCGTAACAAAGTGATCCTATTATATGAAGCGAGCAATTTCTGTATGTTTGTATATCTGGTTATTTATGTTCAACGGATCTCGAAAACGGCTCTAACGATTTTCACGAAATTTCGAACATAGTAGGTTTATGATATAAAACTTCGATTGCACTAGATCTCATCCTTGGGAAAACTCGCTGAACGACATTAAAAGGATAATTCATCCTTGGCTGAAACAGCTGTGGATAGTAAAAAAGTGAGTGAGCGAGTGAGTATGTGAAAAATCAAAACATCGCATCCCCGGAATTCATAAGATGACATATAGCCAGCTGTGAAATATAAACAAGATCATTTTAGAGAATAATTGTGTTCTGTTTATCAATAAATAAAAATAACGAGCGAAGCTCGGTGCCCCGATATTATATGTTATATAGCGTCCGGTTTTGTCCATACACTTCTGTAGAAAATGTGAAAAGTTGTCCATACTCTTCTGAAGTGTTGAATGTGGTTTCGCTTGAGTTTCGTGTGTTCGTTTGATCGCATCAAAACATGTCAACTTGTGGATTGCATACCGGAGAAACGGGAATAATTTAGATCTCCAAATTTTGCACATAGATTCTAAAAATATCTCATGCACCTCGAAGCCCAAATTTCAATTTACCTTCTAGATTTTTCATAATTGATGTTCAAATTTAATTTATGGGACATAAGATTTCATACAGCGAATTCACCAAATCATATGGTAGGAATCAAAACAATAAACAGCTGTTCTAATATTGCTTTCTACCTGATTCCACTTAACCTCAATAATATAAAAAAAATATGTTCTAATTAATGGTGATTTGAGTGTGATATTTTTGTTTCTTATTCTGTTTTTGACCGTCAAAATTTAAAATTCTTAGTTTTCTTTGTTTTTAGTGAAAATGGACAAAATTTCAGAAAAGTGGAACCATAACCCTATTTCGGACTTTTAGATTTGGGAGAGAAATAGTACAAGGAGTATCCTCAGTTTTTCTCTCCCGATCAGTGCCACTTTGTGGAAATCATAAATAAATAATAGTTTTGAAACATCGTTTTTCTGATGCAATGTACATAGGCTTACTTACACATGGCATGGATTATTAATTTTTCCTCCACCTTCTGTCTGAAGAGCCTACTTTTTCGCTCTCAATAGGAACTAAGGCCAATTTAGATTTAGACTCTGGCACTTCGCATGCTGCCCTCTTGAAAATATTTCCATTCAATGAGCACCATTAAATTGACAGGGCCTTCAAATGGAGAGAGGTCAGTGTTCAAACAGTTACTGCAATTGTTACAGGACTTAGTAATTCTCATAGTGAAGATGTCTATGGTCTCAGCAATTATGCAGTGAAAAACTCTCACTAGCCTTAGTTCTACCTCTGACATATCTGATAAATTTTATCATGAGGAGCAGTACTTTTCCTGAATGTCTCAAACTATCAAAAATCACACATATTCACAAAAGAGGTGATAAGAGCTGCCCAGAGGATTATCGTCCCATAGCTATTTTGCTTATTTTTAGCAAAATCATTGAAGCATGTCTTTTTGAACAGATCTATGAACACTTCACATCAAATGGTCTACTCTACCAACATCAATATGGATTCAGACACAAGCACTCTACTGTTAAGGCAGTGGAAAAGATAGTTGATGTAATACTAGAAAGTTTTGAAAAGAAGCATGTAGTTGGGACCTGTCTAGTAGATTTGAGTAGAGCTTTTGACACTATCTCGCATGACTTTCTCCTAAATAGATATGGCTTTTTATGGAATTTGCAATACTGAGCTACAATTGCTGAAGTCATATCTACAAAACAGAAAACAAATGGTTGTGATTGGTAACTCCTCTTCCGAAACTATGAATGTATCTGTGGGGATACCACAGGGCTCAGTTTTGGGGCCTTTTCTGTTTCTTGTCTTTGTAAACGACTTCAGCTATAATGTTCCATATTTGAGTGTATTATATGCTGATGACACGACTATTGTTGCTACAGACCCATTGATAGAAAGAGTACAGAATAAACTTGACAATGCACTGTCTACGGCCAGGACTTGGTATGTGGCCAATGGACTGAAATTGAATGAAGATAAAACTGAGATATTGTTTTTCTCCCTCTAAGACAAGCTGAGTAATGGTCTGATTAAACCAGTCAAACTTCTTGGACTTCATATGGAATACAAGCTGAACTGGGACACACATAGGAAACTGAGAAATTGTGTGAATTAAGATACACTCATATTGACCTATTTTGGGCTCTTCCACTCACATTTGTGTTATGGTGTGCGTCTATGGGGTAATTCTGTTCATTCTAAAACAGTGTTCCTATGGCAAAAACTGGCTCTAGAGCTATCCCAGGACTAACACAACGAGATTCATGCAGGCCACATTTCCCTAATTTGGGTATACTAACCCTTCCATATCTCTTCATTTATTCCAATTTAATTAACGTCAAGGAATACTTAGAAATATTTTCCATTCATGGAGATTACCATGCATATAATACCAGGAACAGTAGAAACATTGTAGCACCACAAATAAGACTCACTAAAACTATGAGAAGCCATACTTTCCAACAGTGTATATTTTATAATAAACTGCCTCAAACAACCAGGAATCTGCCTCCAAACAAATTAAAGAAAATTGTATACAGTTATTTGAAAAAAATGCCTTTTACTCACTTGAGGAATACCTGAATACCTGAATTGAATGTAAAATAGATATGCTTTATCAGGTATGATTTTCTGTTTAATTGTGTGTAGCCTACTATCTTTTAAAATGTATATATTATGACTTGCCTAATGCTATAATCGTAGCCTGATGGTTAGTAAAATGAATCATGAATCTTGACTCTTAATATTGGTATTTATCCAGTCATTTTTTTCCAGAAGTTATTTTATTTGAATTAGAAAATATTTATCAGGTCCTATCAATTTATCATTCGTAACAATGAATTGTCCAAAACATGTATTCAATAACAATAAAAAAAGCCCATATACTTCTTTATCCATGTTCGCGAACGTGTTTGCATGCTTACACTTGTGATG